>NW_015506415.1:56983-68433 GCF_001515645.1 Sinocyclocheilus grahami | reverse complement strand
CGATTCGATTTCGATTCGCAGGCTCTTGATTCGATTTGTTTCTCTTTTTTTTTTTTTTCATTCAGTGAATATAGTTTTAATACAAATGCTATTGATATTTCTAAAAAATGAACAGTAAACATCAGTTTACAAATGGTATATTAATAAAAAGAAATTAAGAACCACATGCCTGTATTTTAAACCTATTCTTTTTTTTTGTATAGGGTCATTTTTTAAACAATAATAGGGCCCTATAAAATGTTCTTAATTTTTCTGGTAATCAGATGAAGGCATACAACATTAATTTAATTTATCCTAATCAAATGAAAATTAAACCCTTTTATTTTTTGGCAAACAAATTGCTGCACAACATAGGTTTACTGTTAAAATGAAAAAGAAACCAGATGTGATTATTCCTTTAAAAATAAAGATTTATTAATATTTATTAGTAGTATTAGCATTGAGTCTTAAGACTGCTAAATAGTAATATATTCTGACAGTTTCTTAACGTAAAACTAAACTTTATTTTGACGGGTTGCCGTGAAGAACTTGCAGCTGCTGTGTATGTGATATGACGGTAGTTTCCTCAAATGAAACGGTAAAATGCTAATGAAGTGACTCTCAGAGCAGCTGCAGATGACATTCGTGTGCATATCATCATCATATGATAAATCAGAATCACGGACCGGAACTATCTGTTTTATAATTATGGATTCACCATTGTACAGTGTTATCACGTAAAAACTGGATAAAACAAATGCAAAAATAGAGACGGCAGAAGCTGAAAACACCGCGAGCGTCATCCGCGCTTTAGTATGTGTGTAGTAAACAAAACAGTGCTCCGCCCATCCGCCATTCATTCATTGCAGAAATCATGAGATGGTCCTCACTGCAGAACACAAGATCCAGATCCAACTCCTCCCACCCTACATATACCTAAACCTACCCATCTCCACCCCCTGTTCCCAAAACCCACCCATCTCCACCCCTAAACCTACTAATCTCCACCCCCTAGATGTGGATCCAACCACGCCCCCTGGATCTTGTGTTCTGCAGTGAGGGGCTACTGGAAATCATGGCGCCTTATGCGTGATATCAAATGCTTCCACCGATTTATAGTATTACTATAGCATTTCACCTGAGCATTGCGAATCACGCGTATGGCCATGATAAGCGCTGAATGAATGACAGGCTTTCTGTTGTAACATCGCGCAAGGTAAATAAGGGTGACATCTAGTGGAGAAGACTAATGATAAGATTCACGTTAATCAGATCTTGTTTTAAATGTGCTGAAATACATACCAGAAAAGATCGATTCGCGACTTTTGAGAATCGATATCGATTCGACGTCATTAAAAAAAACGATTAATCGAAAAATCTTTTTTTTTTGCCCAGCCCTAGTAATTATATTAATAAAAACATTATTCTTCCGCTAAATAGTGTAGTTCCTCAGAAACGGTTGTGGTTCTAACAAAGGGGTTGCCGAGCAACACAAATGTAAACAAAGGTATATGTTTGTAGAGTCATTTTGCAACAGCTTTGACCTTGGCTCAACCAATCAGAATCAAGGACCGGAACTATCTGTTTTATAATTATGGATTCACCATTGTACAGTGTTATCACGTAAAAACTGGATAAAACAAATGCAAAAATAGTTCTGTTATAGAATTTCTTCTCTGTCAAACTATCTTTGAAATGACTTGAAATTAATTTGATTTACAGCTTGCTGGCTCCCTCTTTGTCAGTGAAATGTCAAAGATATTCAAAGAAAGGTGCAAAAAAGAAATGTGGTTTATTTGTGCAGTCTGTTACCATTTCGTTCCAGCATTTAACATGTCGTGTAAAACAAAAAAAATGGTAAGACAAATGATAAAATCTTGTAATTGGATACCAGTCGTGTTGGTAATTGTTTTGAATAATTGATGTTTCTGTGACTGTTCCCTGTATGAATGCCGAGCGCAGTGCAAGATTCAGACGTCTGCAATAAATTATTTAAGTCACAAAAGGTAAAGTAATTTACTGCTGCCCTGGTAGAAAATCACAGTGTCTGTATTTATGGTTAAAGAGCTATAAGACAATGAGGGCTAATAGCTTACGGGTTATTGAAAGTGCCACCAAAGTGCTCGATTCTACCTTTTATTGAGCCACTGGATGTAGTTTTATTGTATTTGCTCAACTCAGGAGAGGTCAGAGGTTTGAATATCTTATCTGTTCCTACACATTCAGAAACAGAGATACTGAATCAAAGCAAAATATACAGTCTACAAATTGAAAAATACAATTACATTTAAGATTTTAAAGTCATTGTAGATCATAAAAACTGTTTAAATGGCACTAAAATATGCAATAAGTGAGCAGTGGAACTCTAACTGGCCAGTATATGTTAAGGGCCTGTTCACACCACCAAGGACGACAACTATAACAATAACAATTTAGTTAAAAAAAATGCTTTAAATGTAAAAGAATAGCAGAGTCCACACCACAACTATAACGATAACGGGATAAAGGAACAGTATTGTTGCAATCAATTTCACAATCAGAATCCATCCTGCTTTAAGAGCTTGAGCATTTAAAGCGGCAGACGACAGAACTGCAGTGCATGCTTATAATTAACAGAACGTTATTGAGTTTTGGTGTGGATGCTGATATAGTTGTTGTTATAATTATCATTCTTGGTGTGAATGAGCCTCAACACATGGTGGATACCATGTACCTCTGCTTGTGCTTGGACAGACAGTGGCGACGTTGGTATCCACAACAGGAGGCACGAGCGGATCCTCCTTCTCAGCTAGACCTTCCCAGAAATCTGAGGGGAAGGACAAAAACTGAGCTACTATCTGTTGCTAAGAAATTAGAAGAGGTTTATTTCTTGAAACGTAAAGCTAAATACACAAGGAATGCATCACAATGAGATTTTCTTGCAACTTACTTTGGGTTGGGTGTTTGTGTCTCTCATAATGGTCATAGGAGAAGGTTCTAGCATCCCATGACCAGTGACAGTGGGCTCAAACACTCTGGATAAGTTATTCTGATCCATCTGACACATCGAACTCTGCGTTACTCTTAAGAAACAACATGAATGCGGTTGCAAAACGAGTAAGTATGTTTGAAAAAACAGGTATAGAAAGGCAGAGCTGCAGAAATGTCTAAATTAGAGCAATTTACCTCTGCAAATGCAGCATCAGGAAGGCCAGGGTGTCTTTGTTCGGCTGCAGCAACTCTTTGATAGTCTTTATTAATGTTTCTATGCTCTTGTCTTCATAAGCCATCTCTGTGAGTGAAAAAATGACTACTTTGTCAAAGCCAGCCGCAGTATCAGATTCAATTACACTCCATTGCCAGAGCAATGTATCAGGCGAATGAATCACTTTATCAACTTTTCTGACATTAAGAATATCAGCTTTCGTGGAGCAGGTACAAAAACACCTGTAGCAGCGATGCATTATGAAGGACTTTCTCTCATTTACATGCTACAGCCATTCTTGGCCAAGGAAATTAGACAATATGGCTCTCCCCATGACATCCAATCCAATTCATAATTTAAAAGGGAGGTACTTTACCCTGGAGTCATCCTGAATATATGAGGGCTAGAAAAAATAAAAATAAAATAAAACTCCATAATAATAGCAGAAGCACCCTGACTGCTCCTAAATCTGCCACTTACCCTCCATTCAGCAGCGGCGACTGAAATTAAAATGCTGAAAAAGACAAGCGCTGGTTTGGGAGATAATGTTCGACACTGATTGTTTCCGAATCATCAGGGACTTGTCAACTATATCACAAGTAATGGGAAATAACCATCAGCCCTAAATGAATGAGGGTAGCATACGTCCTCATGCCTCCGGCATACACAAGTGCCAGATGCTTGTTATAGAATCCACCCTCTGCAAAATTGCCACCATTTTGGATAATCTAGTCTGTCTCCTCAAAGAATACCAAATTTTGGAAGTCAAATTGGGAATATTAATGTCAGGACAAGATGGGTCTTTTGATTGACTTGATATGATTGGGGGGGGGGGCAGTTTTAGGGAGTAAGGACAAGACATTCAGAACAGACAGCGTTCAAAAAACCAACTCACTGACTGTCCCATTGTCACCTAGTGCTGTAGTCAAAACCAGCTCATCTGAGTTTGAGTCCAGGCTGAGACTTCAGTAGGTTGAGTCAGTCAAGATCGAAACCAGAAGACAGTCAAGTCTATTTCTATTTCTACAAATCAGCATATTAGAATGATTTCTGAAAGCTCATGTGACACTGAAGATTGGAGTAATAGTACTGAAAATTCAGCTTTGCATCACAGGAATAAAATACAATTTAAAATATATTAAAATAGAAAATGGGTTTATTTTATATTGTGACAATATTTCACAATATTAATGTTTTTACTGTATTTTGATCAAATAAATGCAACCAAGTAGAGCATAAGAGATTTCTTTAGATTAAAAAAAAAAGTTGAACAGTAGTGTATTTAAAGGGGTCATATGATGCGATTAAAATTTTTCCTTTCTCTTTGGAGTGTTACAAGCTCTTGGTGCATAAAGAAGATCTGTAAAGTTGCAAAGACTAAAGTCTCAAATCCAAAGACATATTCTTTATAAAAGTTAAGAGTCAACCACGCCCTCCTAAAACGGCTCATTATAGCGCCGCCCAAATGTTCACGCAAAGAAAGAAGGCGTAACTTTTATTCTCACTGTAGTATTGTTGTTGCCGCTGCCATGTCGTGAAGGCGCTGTGTGTTTCGTTGTGATAGCGACACTAGTTTGGTTGGCCTTCCAAAAGAGGACGATATCCGCTTCGTCATGCCTGGAGCTGATCCGTGCTGGTCGCTGAGGAAATCAACTCAACTTTGCGCTGTCGATGGCCGGATCGGCTTTCATCGTAGACGAAGTGGAGTCAAGCCCGGGGTCATCACATGTAGTTGCCGCAAGCCCGCCAGCTGCTCCTTCGTCGAATCCGCCGGCCGCGCCATTCTCAAGGCCGTCCGCCTCTGCTCACTCAAGCCGGCATCCGCATACTCTAGGCCACGGCTCACTCTAGGACTCCGGCCTCCGCTCACTCAAGGCCGAGGTGTGTGACGCTGTTTCGTTGTGAAAGCGAAACTACTTTGTTTGGTCTTCCAAAAGAGGACACGACTAGAAATCAGTGGTTAAGCTGTATTTACAACACTGTTCCAGAACAGTTTAACCCAAATATTCAGATGTGTCCAGCACATTTTATGGAGGACTGTTTCCTGGTCCTGGGAGATTAGATTGCAATGCCGGCTGTTCTGACTCACAGACTGTAAGTACGTTTTTTATATTTAAAGAATTTGCCACTGACGATTCAAACACGAGAGCAGCACTTGTTGTTTGTCATTTCTCTGATCACAAATGCAGACATGGTTTTATGTTTACGCGGCACGATGCAACGCAACACGTAAAAAGACAGTATAAGTCATTATAATCCATAATTATGTCCCCACTGGATGCAACGAATGCCTCGTTTATAATGGGTTTTAATGTTTTTGTCTCTTCGCTCCGGATGGACAGGGCATCACTGTATGGTAAGGGGCATAACATTTCCGTCACATGCTTGAGGTATTCGGCCAATCACAACGCACTGGATGGCTGGCCAATCAGAGCACACCTCGCTTTTCAGACCGATGAGCTTAGTAAAAATCGACGGGTTTCCATAAATGTTCTGTGAAGCTTAAATGTTATGAGAGGCTCCTTGAGTTTCCTCAGGAAGTCTTTGAGGAGTCCACAGACTGCATGAACCTCTTCTACTTTGTTGAGCATCAGTGGGCCTTTCCCGGACACGTATTTCTCCCTCAGTTCCTTCACCAGCTGCTCTCCTCCAGGCACTCTGTAAATACCCTTCTACATAACCCAGTCAGCCATAAAACATAAATGAGATACAGAGAAATGTCATACATCAACTCTATACGCTGTAACTGGATGTTGTAATGTACTGCAATATGATAAAAAAAAGTTGTTTCTTAAATCCAAATTAAGCTTAATTATACAGCTCTGAGTTTCAAGCACTGTAATTATACTTTCAGCTTGAGAAACTATCCTGGTGTTGGTGTATTATTGAGTAAAAATACCTCTTCAAATCCTCTTCTCTCAATTTCATGAACACGCTGAACAATCAGAGAGGGAATCCTTGGATGTGTGGAGGGGGCAAAGCTCTCTAAAGTCTCCTATAAGAGGGAAACAAACAGAACTTGAACATGGCATCTTTACATAAGGATGTGCATGTGCACTGTGCACTATGAAGGGTGAATACCTCAATGAGCTGGCTGAACCATGAGCATTAGGACTGCATCTCTCCAGACATAGTTGTTTACACTCAGGATGGCTCACCACTCGACAGTCTCTGCATTTTATGGCCAACTTCCCAAAGCGAATCATCTTCACACATGGCATGCATGTCTCTGGACGAATCACCTAGAAAATATAAACCACTGTCCCAGCAGTCATACAGACCCCATATAGACCTGTCTACAACTAGTATTTAAATATTTAAATTTTTTTAATTGTTTATCTTATATATATATATACATACAATTTTAAATATTTTTTCACACAGTTTTCCACCCTTTGACCCTTAGAATTAAAGCCTGTATTACACTATGACATTTTCAGAAAATTGCACAATGACATGTGATGCATGGTCAGACCAGAGGTATTTGACCACTTATTAAAATTTGTAAAGCGGAAAAGCATGTTTGCCAGACTTTCCTTATATTGCACTTTATTAATTCATTTTTTCACTTCATTATATACCAGAATAACAGAATAATGCACACTGAATAGGCTGGGGAGGTTCTGAAACAGTTATGTATTACATTATACAGTACTTGGAACTATATTTTATAAATTATTTTACATAAATCTTTATATTACATGGATCCTTGGTATAAAATTACAGAAAACTGGTTATCAGTGCTGTATGAGTGCTTCTAATATAATGTAATCAATCAATCTTTTCTTTTCTTTTGTAAAGTCAAAAATGCTATCATGCTTTTTTTCTTTTCCTTTTGGAGAAAATGGGTATGCACAAAATATGTTTATTGTGGTTTTCATGCACCACTATCAAGTTTATGATGACTTCAGCTTCTGAGAACCCTGGAAATTTGAAAAATGTCTATTATATTATATCATATTATGTTATATAAATTATATAATATATTTATACAATCAAATAAATATTTGCTTCATGACTCATGAAACTGATGTTAAAACCAGATGTGAAAGCCTCACAATATGTTAAGAAGTACTACTGAATGGCCTCCTACTGTTTTTTGCTGGAATACATGCTGCAAAGTCTTCTCCACAGTGGGTGTGGGGTCCTGAGGAGCGACTGGCTCCGGGGAGCTCACCTCCATTTCAACGACTGTTTCAGCCTCTGTGACTTCACTGTGTGCCCACACTGATGTTAGTTCTGCATGGAGGACTCTGGTTAGTTTGGGAAGGTTAGAATGTGACATTGAAAATGGCGCCTTTGAGTCTTATTTACTATCAACAGACGGAAAATGTTCATTTCTGAGAGCCCTGGACTGATATTCTGGAGTCTCCTGGGTGATGTCTATTACCATGTGAATCTGACCTCTAGTCTCTGGGGTAGTGACAGACGCCTTCACAACCGTCGTCTCGATTTCCTAAGCACATACACAGACAAGCACACACTAAAAATCCATTTGAAACCAATCATTCTTTCTGCAGAATTGGAAGACCCTTAGAGTAGCATAACAATTGGTTATCTAGCTCGTGTCCACGTTCCTGCAACAAAGAAAAATGTAGTTTCTCAAAGTGTCAAATTGCTTTGCTTCTCTCTTAGTGATCAGTGCCAGCTGAGTGGGAGTGATATGAGTCCCATGAAGGGAGACAGACAGGACATGGTCCACTGCTGTTCTTATCCGAGCAGTGTGGTGGTGGGTGTGGGCAATATGATGGCAAGCAGTCGGATGTGGGACTGATGAACGAATGAACTGATGAGAAACGACATCAGATTAACCTAAAGGGGGAATTTGATCCACTACTAATAGAAAGAAAGAAACAAATTAAGGAGTCTGTACATTTCACAAGATATACCTCACGTTTTCTAACGTTTCTGTGCTACAATCCTCACTAATATCTTAGCTAGGAGAAGCTGTTTCATTAAATGGTAAGTGACCATTTATGATTACTGAAGATTTTTAACACATAACTGACTGTGAAATTAACACATGCCTTAACTCAAAAGTGACAAATGATGCATGGCAAAATCAAATATTCATGATTCAGATAATTTCTGCTTAAATGTTTCACTTTTGGTGGATTTGTTTTAAGACAATTTGACAATTTGTTTTAAGACAATTGACAACCAACCTTAGTGGTCTAGCCCCCAGGAGATCTCCAGAACGCCTGCTTACTCTTCCTCGTTTTTGAATCAGAGGACCAACACTTGGGCCCATTGATGAACGCTAAAAACAAACACTGATGAAGTGAGATACATTAAGGGCAAGCACAAAACTACAATATATACTAGCACTTCACAACAGACATAATGTTGTGTCATTTATAACTTGAGAAATCTAAAAAAGAAATGGGAATATTAAGTGTGCTACACAAATGAATCTAATAATTCATAAAATATTATATATGTATGAATTATATTATAATTCATAACTTTATCTTAAATATTTAATTCATTCATTATTTTTGCTACTTTAGACTAGATTTGAAATCCCAGCCTTTCCATTTATTCCATATACTAGAATCTAGAAACTGGTAGCACTTAAGGCCCGTTCACACCAAACACGATAACTATAAAGATAACGATAAAGATATAATTCTAAAAATCGTTCTCAATATTATAGAATAGCAGAGTTCACACCACAACTATAACGATAACGATACAGAGGAACGATATCGTTGTGATCACTTTAAAAACGATTTTTTTCCCAGCTGATGAACGATAAAACACTGACAGCCAATCAGAATCCATCCGAGCTCAAGAATTTAAAGCAGCAGAAGAGTGTGCGCTCAGAATAAACAGACGATATCGTTCGTTGGTGTGGACGCTAATATTGTTATCTTTATAGTTATCGTTCTTGGTGTGAACGGGGCTTTACTCTTCTCTCACGAGCTCTTGACTTGAGAGGCTTAACAAATGCTGTGTTGTCCAAGTCCTAGAATTCATAACATGAAATAATTTTCAGAAACAACTGTTTCGATCTTTTCAGTGATTTTTATGCATATGCACATTGCTTGTGTTTGACAATAATCCTAAATCATGAATAAAAATGATGCTAAATGTGATATTCCACCAAATCATCACCCGTTCTGTCATAACTAATGTCAGAGTGTGACAGGAAGGAAGCCTCATCAATCCCTGATAACCTGATAAAAAGACACAAGATCGAAAATAGCATTGCGAATGGGGGAAAAACTCCAGTGAACTGAGAAAAAAACGAAGAGCTTGCTGAACGTTAAGGTACAGTTTTCCTCAATGTTGTGGGACACTGGCTCCTTTGTGACTGAAGCTGGTCAGCATTGACCTCTGCTCATCATTGAGACAAGCACTTGACTTGCTGTCATGCACTAGAATGTCACATATCAACTGCATCTGCCACTCCTGTCAAATGAATTAATGAGCGATAAAGATACTATAAGTATCCTTAATAAACTCTCACAACAATGGTCAATAAATCACAGAGAACTTATATTTTATGGACTCTCTGTGCACATTAAAACATGAGTTATGACCGCCCACATTCACATGGCCCTGTACTCTATGACGCCCTTCACTAAGTCTATGTTAGTCATGTTATGTCGCACTGACCAAATGGCTTCAACTGGCTTCAACTTTAACATTTACATTCAAGTCTCAAAGGTGCAGTAGCTAAACAGCCCATTCAATTCAAGAGGGTGAAAAAATCAGTAAAAATAAATAAACGGAAAGAAATAATACACCACCACTATGTAAAAAAAAAAAAAAAACATTGCATAACAAAAACCGAATGAATGAATAATTAATAATAATAAGTGGTACAAACACAAATCTAGCTTCTTCAGATTATTGCACAAGTGATAAGAACTGGTTTAATTTCTTAACTAACCAGGCACTGGTAGTTCGCCTCAGCTTTATAGTTTCTTGATCTCCACGTCCAGCTGGTTTCGAGCATGTTTGAGTTTGACCTCCAGAGCAGCTCGAGCCACATCAAACTTTACCAGGAGCTCCTTCTGTTTTTTCTGCTCCAGCTCTGCATGAAGCCATTTCTTCTGGGCAGCTTCAAAGTTCCTCGCCACCTCAATGAACTCTTGTAGACAAAAGCCAACCGGTGAGATTTCAGTTTGGCAAAATATTTATGCAGATCAAGGAACGACTATCAAGACAAAACATGCCTTCTAAAAGCAGTATTTTTTAAAAATAATTCTAGCACAAAGATATGAAGCTTTTACAGGAAGTTTAACAATAACAAGTGGGTGATTTGTGATAATCATATACTTTTAACAAATAGACACTTTCTCTTTTTTCCTCAGAAGTAAAAATCTAAAAAACAAATTTACTCCTGGCTTTCAAAAGCTCTGCTGAAACAATACACACTACACTTTTCAAATGCCTAAATTATCCCTCATGTTACACTGAAATTGACATGTTACACCTTCTTTTCGACATCCATATGAAAATAACAGTCATTTCAAATGATTTTATTTTACCTTCAGTGATTTTGGACATCCACCCATCCAGACATATTATTTCAGTTTAAAGCATCTGTATTATTGTAGAGCGGGCATACCGTTTTCTGAGGGGTGATTGCTATCCAGAATAGTAATGTTGTTTAGGGTTTGAGTCAAGATGGAGATTAATTTCACCTCAGCAAAAGTACATTGTAAAAAAAAAAACTTTTACAGTGTGTATGTCAACTACACACTACCATTCTTTACATTTTATTCAGCATTGACATATTAGATTGACAAAAAGTGACAGACATTTATAATGTTACTAAATATTTATTTTTCAAATAAATGCTGTTGTTTTGAACTTTCTATTCAGTGTTGGGTAGTAACTAGTAACTTAGTTACTGTAATAATATTACTTTTTGCAGTAACTAGTAGTGTAACTTATAAGATTTCAGTAATAATATTACAGTGACCATCCATAAAACAGCTTAGTTTCTTTTGATACCTCAACCCCGCTGATTTAAAATCCAACAATCAAATAATTCCTAGATTTTCATGAAAAAAGGTCAGAGATATATTACATTTACATTTACATTTACATTTAAAAAAATAAAATAAAATAAGCAGGGCCAATTATATCTTACCGAGCTTCTTCTATAGCAAGCCTTTCAGTCATTCTTGAGAAGTGGGACAAAACAGTGCAAAATTGAAAAAATAAAACCTTGTACTCAGACAAATTAAACTACATTTATGTATCTTATATGTACTAAGCTACTGAGCTATGCTTTGATGCAACCTCCCAACTTTTCTCTTTTTTAACAAAA
>NW_015506415.1:55016-56882 GCF_001515645.1 Sinocyclocheilus grahami | reverse complement strand
CATGCATGTGATGTCCCCAGTGCAGCAGGCAAGCTTGGAATATGCAAAAGCTTACATTCAGCAGATAGAAATATTGCATTATATTGATTTTGTCAGGAAAAAAGATGATCGGAGCTGTGAGCACTGTTGTGTAAGTTGTGGCTTTACTTTACTCTGACATCACACCAGAGTGGTACATTATATTACTATAATACATTTTTTTTTTGGTAAATTAAAGTTTCTTACAAACTTATGTGATTTGATAAAATACATTATGAAATATAATCGTATATGGGTAATGGAGAAATTACAATTAGCTTCAAGCTACACATGACAATTAATGAGATTAATACAACACTTCAACTTGAATGTCACTATCAGTCACTATTGAGTGTTTGTAATAACTTCTGACTGCGATCCAATGTGGATTTTGGTGAAATGAGGAGGCAGAAATATGTTGTTGGTAACATTCTAGAATAATTTTATGTGGAAGATACACAGTTACAGTACAACTTCTGTCGGGCGTGAAGGAGGTGACAGAACTGACGGAGTTGACACATCTGACGGTGGTGATGAAAACCTGAATTTGTAGTCATTTTAACTATCAAATACATTAAATCAGCCAATTACTGTATTAAAACAGTGAGTATGTTATTGCAACTTGAATGTCACTATCAGTCACTATTGAGTGTTTGTAATAACTTCTGACTGCGATCCAATGTGGATTTTGGTGAAATGAGGAGGCAGAAATATGTTGTTGGTAACATTCTAGAATAATTTTATGTGGAAGATACACAGTTACAGTACAACTTCTGTCGGGCGTGAAGAAAAAGTAATGTAACTAGTAGTGTAACTAATTACTGTTGCCAGAAAGTAATATGTAAAGTAACAATATTACTTTTGAAATGAGTAACTAGTAATGAGTAATAGATTACATAGATTCGCCGTGCGGTCATGTGGTTCATGGAGCTCTCTAAACAAACCAGCGCACAATACAGTTGAATGGGTTTAAGTAGGATAGCTGACAGCTTCATTATACAGGTATTTGCAGCATTTTTTTTTGCTAAACATTACAGCATATTATGCATTGATTATTACGTTGATGACATTTACAGTATCATCTTTATTCTGGTTTTCTTAACCCTCAGGTAGGCTATTGCTTAGATCTTATGGTGGTGACATCTGACGGTGTTGACAAAGTTGGCATTTCTTTCACAAAACCAATGGAGTTCATGTAGTAGTCCTTTTATTTTTTTCTGTTGATGCTAGATGCTAATGGAACCTGCTTCAGGAGAATACAATTATCTAAATATTTCAAATAATTTCCTCAGAAATTGGAAGATGGTGTTGACATATCATGGCTGTGACACAGGAAATATTAACATTAGGATTGAAAATATTCTAAAACTATAAAACTCAGCAGAGCCTGTCTGACACTGATGTACTCTGCAGAGGTTAATGTGGCGAGGGGGTCCTTTAGAGGGACAGCTGCTCCTGATATTCACTGATTTGATTACATTGTATTGAATGTCTGACGGTGTTGACAAAAAGATGGGACGCAACTTTAAAATCGTATTAAACATGCATGTGTCATTAAAAAACAACCTTGCTTTGATAGGAGATATTATTAAGTGTTGCTTTTGATAAAACAAGCTCTTTTTCATCATTAAAAAGAAAATCTTTATCCATTTTATTGCATATGAATGCTTGAACCCTTCTCTGTGGACACACTGTTTTTGAGGACATTAAGAAACAACAGATTTGGTATAATAATGAGAAAATGTAATTGAAGGTGATAATTGTGTTAAATACATTGTATTATTAATCCCTCATGACATTTCAAATTGAAAATATTTTTATTTTTAAACCTAATAGCAGTTTCCCTTG
>NW_015506415.1:6885-41284 GCF_001515645.1 Sinocyclocheilus grahami | reverse complement strand
CCTGTCTACAACTAGTATTTAAATATTTAAATTTTTTTAATTGTTTATCTTATATATATATATACATACAATTTTAAATATTTTTTCACACAGTTTTCCACCCTTTGACCCTTAGAATTAAAGCCTGTATTACACTATGACATTTTCAGAAAATTGCACAATGACATGTGATGCATGGTCAGACCAGAGGTATTTGACCACTTATTAAAATTTGTAAAGCGGAAAAGCATGTTTGCCAGACTTTCCTTATATTGCACTTTATTAATTCATTTTTTCACTTCATTATATACCAGAATAACAGAATAATGCACACTGAATAGGCTGGGGAGGTTCTGAAACAGTTATGTATTACATTATACAGTACTTGGAACTATATTTTATAAATTATTTTACATAAATCTTTATATTACATGGATCCTTGGTATAAAATTACAGAAAACTGGTTATCAGTGCTGTATGAGTGCTTCTAATATAATGTAATCAATCAATCTTTTCTTTTCTTTTGTAAAGTCAAAAATGCTATCATGCTTTTTTTCTTTTCCTTTTGGAGAAAATGAGTATGCACAAAATATGTTTATTGTGGTTTTCATGCACCACTATCAAGTTTATGATGACTTCAGCTTCTGAGAACCCTGGAAATTTGAAAAATGTCTATTATATTATATCATATTATGTTATATAAATTATATAATATATTTATACAATCAAATAAATATTTGCTTCATGACTCATGAAACTGATGTTAAAACCAGATGTGAAAGCCTCACAATATGTTAAGAAGTACTACTGAATGGCCTCCTACTGTTTTTTGCTGGAATACATGCTGCAAAGTCTTCTCCACAGTGGGTGTGGGGTCCTGAGGAGCGACTGGCTCCGGGGAGCTCACCTCCATTTCAACGACTGTTTCAGCCTCTGTGACTTCACTGTGTGCCCACACTGATGTTAGTTCTGCATGGAGGACTCTGGTTAGTTTGGGAAGGTTAGAATGTGACATTGAAAATGGCGCCTTTGAGTCTTATTTACTATCAACAGACGGAAAATGTTCATTTCTGAGAGCCCTGGACTGATATTCTGGAGTCTCCTGGGTGATGTCTATTACCATGTGAATCTGACCTCTAGTCTCTGGGGTAGTGACAGACGCCTTCACAACCGTCGTCTCGATTTCCTAAGCACATACACAGACAAGCACACACTAAAAATCCATTTGAAACCAATCATTCTTTCTGCAGAATTGGAAGACCCTTAGAGTAGCATAACAATTGGTTATCTAGCTCGTGTCCACGTTCCTGCAACAAAGAAAAATGTAGTTTCTCAAAGTGTCAAATTGCTTTGCTTCTCTCTTAGTGATCAGTGCCAGCTGAGTGGGAGTGATATGAGTCCCATGAAGGGAGACAGACAGGACATGGTCCACTGCTGTTCTTATCCGAGCAGTGTGGTGGTGGGTGTGGGCAATATGATGGCAAGCAGTCGGATGTGGGACTGATGAACGAATGAACTGATGAGAAACGACATCAGATTAACCTAAAGGGGGAATTTGATCCACTACTAATAGAAAGAAAGAAACAAATTAAGGAGTCTGTACATTTCACAAGATATACCTCACGTTTTCTAACGTTTCTGTGCTACAATCCTCACTAATATCTTAGCTAGGAGAAGCTGTTTCATTAAATGGTAAGTGACCATTTATGATTACTGAAGATTTTTAACACATAACTGACTGTGAAATTAACACATGCCTTAACTCAAAAGTGACAAATGATGCATGGCAAAATCAAATATTCATGATTCAGATAATTTCTGCTTAAATGTTTCACTTTTGGTGGATTTGTTTTAAGACAATTTGACAATTTGTTTTAAGACAATTGACAACCAACCTTAGTGGTCTAGCCCCCAGGAGATCTCCAGAACGCCTGCTTACTCTTCCTCGTTTTTGAATCAGAGGACCAACACTTGGGCCCATTGATGAACGCTAAAAACAAACACTGATGAAGTGAGATACATTAAGGGCAAGCACAAAACTACAATATATACTAGCACTTCACAACAGACATAATGTTGTGTCATTTATAACTTGAGAAATCTAAAAAAGAAATGGGAATATTAAGTGTGCTACACAAATGAATCTAATAATTCATAAAATATTATATATGTATGAATTATATTATAATTCATAACTTTATCTTAAATATTTAATTCATTCATTATTTTTGCTACTTTAGACTAGATTTGAAATCCCAGCCTTTCCATTTATTCCATATACTAGAATCTAGAAACTGGTAGCACTTAAGGCCCGTTCACACCAAACACGATAACTATAAAGATAACGATAAAGATATAATTCTAAAAATCGTTCTCAATATTATAGAATAGCAGAGTTCACACCACAACTATAACGATAACGATACAGAGGAACGATATCGTTGTGATCACTTTAAAAACGATTTTTTTCCCAGCTGATGAACGATAAAACACTGACAGCCAATCAGAATCCATCCGAGCTCAAGAATTTAAAGCAGCAGAAGAGTGTGCGCTCAGAATAAACAGACGATATCGTTCGTTGGTGTGGACGCTAATATTGTTATCTTTATAGTTATCGTTCTTGGTGTGAACGGGGCTTTACTCTTCTCTCACGAGCTCTTGACTTGAGAGGCTTAACAAATGCTGTGTTGTCCAAGTCCTAGAATTCATAACATGAAATAATTTTCAGAAACAACTGTTTCGATCTTTTCAGTGATTTTTATGCATATGCACATTGCTTGTGTTTGACAATAATCCTAAATCATGAATAAAAATGATGCTAAATGTGATATTCCACCAAATCATCACCCGTTCTGTCATAACTAATGTCAGAGTGTGACAGGAAGGAAGCCTCATCAATCCCTGATAACCTGATAAAAAGACACAAGATCGAAAATAGCATTGCGAATGGGGGAAAAACTCCAGTGAACTGAGAAAAAAACGAAGAGCTTGCTGAACGTTAAGGTACAGTTTTCCTCAATGTTGTGGGACACTGGCTCCTTTGTGACTGAAGCTGGTCAGCATTGACCTCTGCTCATCATTGAGACAAGCACTTGACTTGCTGTCATGCACTAGAATGTCACATATCAACTGCATCTGCCACTCCTGTCAAATGAATTAATGAGCGATAAAGATACTATAAGTATCCTTAATAAACTCTCACAACAATGGTCAATAAATCACAGAGAACTTATATTTTATGGACTCTCTGTGCACATTAAAACATGAGTTATGACCGCCCACATTCACATGGCCCTGTACTCTATGACGCCCTTCACTAAGTCTATGTTAGTCATGTTATGTCGCACTGACCAAATGGCTTCAACTGGCTTCAACTTTAACATTTACATTCAAGTCTCAAAGGTGCAGTAGCTAAACAGCCCATTCAATTCAAGAGGGTGAAAAAATCAGTAAAAATAAATAAACGGAAAGAAAAAATACACCACCACTATGTAAAAAAAAAAAAAAAACATTGCATAACAAAAACCGAATGAATGAATAATTAATAATAATAAGTGGTACAAACACAAATCTAGCTTCTTCAGATTATTGCACAAGTGATAAGAACTGGTTTAATTTCTTAACTAACCAGGCACTGGTAGTTCGCCTCAGCTTTATAGTTTCTTGATCTCCACGTCCAGCTGGTTTCGAGCATGTTTGAGTTTGACCTCCAGAGCAGCTCGAGCCACATCAAACTTTACCAGGAGCTCCTTCTGTTTTTTCTGCTCCAGCTCTGCATGAAGCCATTTCTTCTGGGCAGCTTCAAAGTTCCTCGCCACCTCAATGAACTCTTGTAGACAAAAGCCAACCGGTGAGATTTCAGTTTGGCAAAATATTTATGCAGATCAAGGAACGACTATCAAGACAAAACATGCCTTCTAAAAGCAGTATTTTTTAAAAATAATTCTAGCACAAAGATATGAAGCTTTTACAGGAAGTTTAACAATAACAAGTGGGTGATTTGTGATAATCATATACTTTTAACAAATAGACACTTTCTCTTTTTTCCTCAGAAGTAAAAATCTAAAAAACAAATTTACTCCTGGCTTTCAAAAGCTCTGCTGAAACAATACACACTACACTTTTCAAATGCCTAAATTATCCCTCATGTTACACTGAAATTGACTTGACTTCCCTTCTTTTCGACATCCATATGAAAATAACAGTCATTTCAAATGATTTTATTTTACCTTCAGTGATTTTGGACATCCACCCATCCAGACATATTATTTCAGTTTAAAGCATCTGTATTATTGTAGAGCGGGCATACCGTTTTCTGAGGGGTGATTGCTATCCAGAATAGTAATGTTGTTTAGGGTTTGAGTCAAGATGGAGATTAATTTCACCTCAGCAAAAGTACATTGTAAAAAAAAAAACTTTTACAGTGTGTATGTCAACTACACACTACCATTCTTTACATTTTATTCAGCATTGACATATTAGATTGACAAAAAGTGACAGACATTTATAATGTTACTAAATATTTATTTTTCAAATAAATGCTGTTGTTTTGAACTTTCTATTCAGTGTTGGGTAGTAACTAGTAACTTAGTTACTGTAATAATATTACTTTTTGCAGTAACTAGTAGTGTAACTTATAAGATTTCAGTAATAATATTACAGTGACCATCCATAAAACAGCTTAGTTTCTTTTGATACCTCAACCCCGCTGATTTAAAATCCAACAATCAAATAATTCCTAGATTTATTTTCATAATTTTCATGACTCGCGCATGCATGTGATGTCCCCAGTGCAGCAGGCAAGCTTGGAATATGCAAAAGCTTACATTCAGCAGATAGAAATATTGCATTATATTGATTTTGTCAGGAAAAAAGATGATCGGAGCTGTGAGCACTGTTGTGTAAGTTGTGGCTTTACTTTACTCTGACATCACACCAGAGTGGTACATTATATTACTATAATACATTTTTTTTTTGGTAAATTAAAGTTTCTTACAAACTTATGTGATTTGATAAAATACATTATGAAATATAATCGTATATGGGTAATGGAGAAATTACAATTAGCTTCAAGCTACACATGACAATTAATGAGATTAATACAACACTTCAACTTGAATGTCACTATCAGTCACTATTGAGTGTTTGTAATACTGCGATCCTGCGATCCAATGTGGATTTTGGTGAAATGAGGAGGCAGAAATATGTTGTTGGTAACATTCTAGAATAATGAAGATACACAGATACACAGTTACAGTACAACTTCTGTCGGGCGTGAAGAAAAAGTAATGTAACTAGTAGTGTAACTAATTACTGTTGCCAGAAAGTAATATGTAAAGTAACAATATTACTTTTGAAATGAGTAACTAGTAATGAGTAATAGATTACATAGATTCGCCGTGCGGTCATGTGGTTCATGGAGCTCTCTAAACAAACCAGCGCACAATACAGTTGAATGGGTTTAAGTAGGATAGCTGACAGCTTCATTATACAGGTATTTGCAGCATTTTTTTTTGCTAAACATTACAGCATATTATGCATTGATTATTATAATGTGACCATACAGCTTAACTATTTTTCAGTTAAATAAGTGTTGTATATTTTAGTTCAATAATATTTATTTAATATTTTGAGGAAATCTTTTGGTACTAAATACTATTTGTGCAATAATTATGGTCCATTAATGACTTAAAATATTTCTACTACTTATATTACAATTAGTGTAGTATTTAAGGTTAAAATAGAGAAGAGGGTTTTAAATTCCTAAGCAATGAGGCAAATTAGAGTCAGAAAAAAAAATTCATTTTCATTTGTAATGCCATGGTTTACCTGTACCTGTATGGCTCTTTATTAAATATATCTAGAATATTGCAGTTCATGCCCGCTTAATAATTTTTAAGTTCTACATTCTAAAACTATAAAACTTAGCAGAGCCTGTCTGACACTGATGTACTCTGCAGAGGTGAACTGTGGCGAGGGGGTCCTTTAGAGTGACAGCTGGCCCTGATATTCCCTGATTTTATACAATTTTATTGAATGTCTGACGGTGTTGACAAAAAGTGGGGACACAATTTTCGTATTAAAAATCGTATTAAACATGCATGTGTCATTAAAAAACAAACTTGCTTTGATAGGAGATATTATTAAGTGTTGCTTTTGATAAAACAAGCTCTTTTTCATCATTAAAAAAAACATTTTTATCCATTTTCTATTGCATATGAATGATTGAACCCTTCTCTGTGGACACACTTTTTAGATGTAGTGAGAGGATATTAAGAAACATAGATTTGGTATAATAATGAGAAAATTAAATTGAAGGTGATAATTGTGTTAAATACATTAAATTATTAATCCCTCATGACATTTAAAATTGAAAATATTTTTATTTTTAAACCTAATAGCAGTTACCCTTGCTGGACCTGTTTTGTCCCATGAAGAATGACTGCTTTGCAAACACAGACTGAGGACTTCTCGTTCATACTGATCCCCCATGATGGTCGCGCCACCTGACGATCCAGCGTCGAACTCGAACAAACCGCTTTAAATGCGTCAGGTGAGCAGTGTTGCCAATTTGGGGATTTTGTTGCCAAATTTAGCTACTTTCTCATTGTAGCTGCGACTTTTTTGTTTTTTTGCGACAACGAGCTATTTTAGCTATATTTAAATAAAACTAGCGATTTTTTGGAGATTTTTTTATTTTTTACTTGGCCACACCCTGCCGTAGGCCCGTGACCTCTCATGTTTGCTCGCAGTGAACACACCAGTACGCCATGCCTGCCATGACGCACACCACAATTTAATTACAAGCATCAATCAAGATGCTGGAGGAAAAAAATTAACATCTTGTTTTAACCACGGACACAAAAGTTATACCACAATTCATGCACAGTCATGTCAACCAGATACTGAGAGAGAGATGCATCATCGTGTCGTGTGCTGGGATGCAGTATTTTGCACTTACTTTGTAGTAATAGAGTGTGTTGACTGAAATAAGTTTGTATGAATAAAGTTTTTGTTTTTGGAGAATCATAATATCTCGTATCTGTTGTATTTGAGCAGGACAGGGATGCACTTTGGTGACACATAAAACAAATTCCCAACATTGTGTCTTTCCATCATTTCCATCATGTTTTTTTATGTGCTTGCAGATCACAAGCATTCCCTAATTTCACTTCAGAATTTTTTGTTATATTTAATCTTTTGTTATATTTTTTATACTGTTATCATTTGTAAAGTATATATATACAGTATATGTATTTATATATATACTTTCCTTTACCTTTACCAAATTTACCTGTATTTACTTTGTTTTCATATTTGCCGACTTTTTGTGAAAAATTGAGACTTTTGAGGGTGGTTCTAGAGATTTTCTGAGGGAGGGGTTTGGCAACACTGCAGGTAAGTGTAATGTAATGTTCCAGAGCACATGGAGTTACTTATGCTGCACACTGGACTTCAGGCGGGTCTGAAACTGTGCGTTTGGACGGAATATAGTACCGGAAGCCCAGGAACAATCGAAAAAGTTATTCATCAATTAGTTTTTTTAAGGCAGAGGTAAGAGCTTTTAATTCACTGAAGGTGTTTTGAAACTGTCATTACAGCTGCCATAAGTATTTGGAATAGCATCTGCTAATATTTATACTGTTATGTATATTATTATTATTTTAAAACAGTTAATATCAGGGCTAGTTTCAGTGCAGGCCATAGTCTACCCTGAACTACCTGGTCGTCCGTTTGTGGTCACGTTTGATCCGTTGTAGCCAGTAGAGGGCAGGCGAGGCATTTTGAGTTGAGCATCCAGAATTGTTGTACCTTCACCATATAGGGCTGTGTGTGTGTGAGTTTGACAGTGATTAGGGTGGTGGTTGAGCAAAGCTTTGTTGTGTTTGCTTGACTCAACGCTGTTCACAAGAAAATAAGCTTCTCTGTGTTATCATGCTCTGAGTCTCCACTGCAAATGCTCCATTACACAAATAATGGGTTCTGCTGCCACTGTAGTCACTTTAATTTAGCACCCAGAAATCTTATTACAGTCATTTTTAACATGGCTGCTTTGAGCATATGAGATCAAGAGCGGCGGTGTTTGGAGAGCCTGAATTAAATTTTGTAGGAAATAAAAGACTTGCAATGCCAGGTCTTTCTCATTGTTGAAAGTTTAACTGGCTTCCGAGACCTTGGTCACTGTATGTGGAATATTGCATTTGAATTTTAGTGCTATCTTTAGTGCTGTCATGGGTTTCAAATGTCGTCCTTTGCATAGCAATTAGATGCAGTGGTGCTGCTCGGTCCTGATGGTAAACATTTGGGTTTATTGCACTGGACTAGATTGATCTGCTTGTTCTTCTTATCTAATATTTAATTTGTAAGACTAGAAATATACATAATGTATGATAAACCTGTGGTTCTAATCATACTTACACCACTATTGTTCTAATTTTGGTTATTGATCTTTCATGAGCTGTTTTTGTTTATTGGACTACCAGTATTGTTTTTTCTTGTTACATTAAATTTAGGGGTAACACTTTATTTCGATAGTCCACTTTAGACATTCTATTAACAGCAAGTAACTTTGCAACTACATGTCAACTAGCAGTTAGTAGAGTATTAGTAGACTGTCTGCTAATGTAGAATTTAGAATGTCTAAAGTGGACTATCGAAATAAAGTGTAACCAATTTAGGGTTAATATTAAGGCATTAGATAAAATAAAGGGTAATATTTAAATCAAAACACCATATATTTTTTTTAATTCCTACTAATAGGGGCAAAAGCACCTCATATTGGAATATAGTCATGTATGCACTTTTTGTCTTTGTAACCCACTGTTTGCAATTAGTTTAGAAATGGAGTTTTCCACCCTAAATTAAAGCCCCTTCTTACGGCGACATTGATAAAAATGTAATTGTGATCGTGTGTGCTGTGTGGAATGCAAAAGCTGTTTTTCTCTGAGGGCGCTGGGATATTTGCATTGTTTAAAACCCACAAAATAATCAGTTTCTGATGGCAAATGCACAATTGCTTTAGCAAGCGAGTATTGCGTTAATCTTGGGAAAACATACATTCATAAAATAACCTAATTTGTTTCACAAGGAGACATGGCATGCAGTTGTTCTCTGATTAATATATTTATCTGACATCATTATATAAAATACAAGATATCCTGAACATGTAGCTTAATTAATTTGCTTATTTTTTTGTGTATATTTTATTACAGATTAGTTTGTAATTAACAATTAGTCATGAATTAACCACCCGTGTTTAATTTAGAAGCCAAAATCTTTTAAATACACATTTTCCTTATACTCTTTTCTTTTTTTCTGAAAGATTTAAGTTCTGTTAATTCGACTGGGACTCTACAGCATAGAACACATATATTTCAGGAGCTCTGTACATAAACATTAAAAAAGCAATTTATTGTCTGTTGCTTAATATTAATGTTTGCTTTACAGTGCATTGGCTCATTAGGAAACTTATTGTCTTTGGCTGAGTACATACACAGCTCAGCAGATGAGATGCTAATTTGAGAACCAGAGATGAATGTGTTTGATACTAGTCCCTATTTAGTCAACACGGTTTTACCGAATGAGCCATTTCTCTCTTTAAGTATTTACCCAAAACCCAGAGAAGCGTTCATTCTGAGATCAAATCTCGATCTGTTCATCCTTTTTATGTGAGATCTGCGGTCTGTGAATATAAAAGTGAAGACGAAGGATGTGTGGTGCTTCACAGACTCTCACATAAAAGCTGTTGAGACATTGTAGTCCTCCCATGAGCTTTCTGGGTCAAATCTGATCTGCTTCATGTCCTAAACCCAGTAATTCCTTCCTAACTGTCCTGTGTAGTAAAAGAGACCGCAACCAAAAGCAAAAGCCCAACACAAACATCAAAATGTTTTCAGATCCTGACTTGAACTTTGACCTCATCATGCCAAAATGCAGTGATACAAATTCTGATTTCAATAATGAGCTTTCAGCCTGTAGACTGTTTTTTTTTCAGTTCAGTAAATCCAAACGTTCAGTCTGATACTGCTGACCACATTTTCTTTCTCACCAAAGCACTCATGATTCATTTAAACCAGTTTGACTTTGTCAAAAGCATACTAGAAATACATATGAATGCAGAGCTGGGACTCCACAGTGTTCTGTATTACTAATACCAGTCAAGAACAAACCATAACAGGACCATAAAAAAATATGCTGTCCTGTTATGGTTTGATTAATACATTAATAAAATATGTATTTATTTGTTTTTGCAAATAATACCAGGGCAGAATCTATATTTAACTATAACAGGACTGAATAAAATATTATGCTACCCTCTTAAGGTTTGCAAATTAAATAAATAAATACATGTATTTATTATTATTATTTTTAGTAGCAGTAGTAGCAGCAGCAGCAAACTGTAGCAAGACAGAATCATATCTATATCCATTTAATGTATGTAATGTAAGTATATGTATGTGTATATTAATTTATTTTATGGTTTAATTCCCACCTATTGTGTTAAAATGAACAAATTGTAAATTATGTCAATGAAGTCACCCATTTTCTGGTAAGTTGTTAAATTAAAAGACCAAATATACTTCCATTGTGATAGTATGCACTTAGCTGCTGACAAAACCTGAAATTATGCTCCTAGGGAAAGAAAAATAACAACCTCTGGGGACGCAGATATGTATAAATAAATAATTAAGTAAGTAAGTGCACCTCATCCAAAGCTGTTACTGAAACTGTCAAATCAAAAAGCCTCAAACTAATATACATAGCTGAAGAAACTAGTTGTATTCTCATAATCATCTGTTTGTGAAATTGTTCCCTGAATGCATTCTAATACCCATGTGAGCATTGATTTCTGTGCCAGGTACAGTACATCTGTGAAGTTCTTATGAGGTGAGCATGGAATAAACAAGGAATATGCATGCATGACTTCCCCAACTCCACCGGGACCCATTATCAGCACCGCTGATGCAGGAAATAGATTGAATGCTGAAAATAATACCCTTGAATAATTAATCAGACAGCTTTTAAATGTGCAACAAACACACTACCTTCTCTCTAGGGGAAAGAGAATATGTGATTTTACAAGTGCAAGTTTAAAAGCCAAACTCAGTTTACATCTGAAACGGCAGAGAAGCCGATAACTAGGGAGGAATTAGATTAAACCCGTATTTGCGGTGGAAAGCTCTCACCGTCTGTGTATGTTTGCTCTGCGCTTCGATAAGGGAGGGACAGGCTATGGGATCCAACCCACACTGTAGAAAAGGTCAAAGTGTCGCCCGCTTCCTTGATTGGGTTTGTTTTGGTAAGTGCTTTATTTGATAGAGCAAATCTTGCTTTATCTCCATATCTTCTGATTGAAAAGTTGGGTGTCATTTGATACACACAAGAAGAATTAAGTAAATATTGGATTTCCAAGTGCACTTGACCATTTGTGATCACTTATCAGTTTATGAGATAATGTCTCTCTGACTCATTAGTCTTAGCAGGGCTTAGAGAGGATAAAACCAGTGCATTTTGAAAGTGCACGGAGGAGAAATGTTGGGTTCAGACTGCGTTCCATTTCATGCACATTTAGATTTGTTTTATTTTGTCGGTTGTTTAAGAAATTCCAAATGTCAGGGGATGACCTTTCAAGTGACATTCCAGTTTCAGATAATATCAAAGCAGCTAGTTGCATTCAATGAGGCAGAAGCGCTGCTAGCTTTACTTTGAAGAGACAGATCGCTGTAAAGTAAAGCTAATTCAAAATATCAATAAATACCATAGTAGTATATAAATAAAACTAAAATAACACGGGTATGATTGGTTGAACTCATAGCTGATGAAATATGAAAAGAGGACATTTATGAGGCTGCCTTTGATTGAAATATTGATTTATAAATGCTTTTATAAATATCTGACTGAGTGTGTTGCGTCTTGACAAAGAAAAGGGACACCATTGTGAAGCCTATTAAAATAGGGCATATTTTATTTTAAATATATTTATATAACAATTTTAAATTTATATAAAAATATATTATTTTCTTTTTGTCAGAAATAGTAATAATTCCTTTGTTGATTTATGTGTGATATATGTGTGTATATGTAATAATTACAAATATATTTTATTGTATTAATAATATATTATTAACTTTTAAAGAACTATTAACTTTTGATAATCTGATTAAGTTTTAGAAATGAAGGTATTTTAAAAACAAATATTAAGTACATCTGCAGTCATGTTGTGTCCAATGTCTCGCTAATCATTAGAACAATTTCTTTATTTGCCATTTCTTACTTTCATATGGATTATGAAAAGACCAGCATTCAAATGTAAGCTTATCTAATTGTATATGCAGCTGTGGGCTTTACTGCGGATGAAAAGAGACAAGAGAAACATGAATGCTTTTAAAGCAAAGCTATTTCATTACTAACAATCACTCTAATGTTTCCTAAAGGTAAAGTTTTAATTCTGAATCTGTTCTGTATAATGGCATTCTTGGCAGAGCATTGTATGTTTTGAGTTATTTGACAATGATGCAGTTCCCTTTGCCATTTGAACACAGCCACCCTTTTGCTACTGTTCACTTAGACTGTCAAATGACTTTCAAGCATGAAATGAATCGGGTACATCTCACTGGAGATTTTATTAGACGTTTTCTTCTTTTTTTTTATTCTGGCCTCATCCTGTTGTTCCTCTGAGATTCTTCTCCAGAGAGGAACCATCTTAATAGCCTGAAACAAACTATGTAAATCAGACAGAGTGAATAGGGAAAGAAACTCCTGTATCAGATGAACGTAAATCTTGACTGAACTGAGAACAGGTCTCTAAGTGCCATGGTATTTGATTGAAGATGATGTCAGTTTCCCATGTGGCATACATTTCAGTTTTAGTTTTTAGAGTTCCCACGGCTTTTGAAAATCCTTTGCACCACAGTTTTCTCATCATTCTGCCAAGCATTGACTGCAAAGGTGTCAAAAAAGCATTTTGGTACATTTAATACAGAATACTGTACTATCAGCAGTTCATGCAGTATCTTCATAGGGTTGAAATGATGACAGAAAAGGCTGGTATATAATATAAATCTCATAATATACACCGTGGCATTTGATCCAGAAGACAAAATCAGCGACTTGTAGATATATTAACATTTTATTGTGAACTTGACACGCAAAGTAATAAACTAGATAAATATTAGAGCAGATGTAAACACTTCTGTTTAAACGGTCCTGGATTTTTTAAATCATTTTTTTCAAGAATATATTAATTTGATCAGAAGTGACAGTAAAGAAATGTATAATGTTGCAAAAGGTTTCTTTTTCAAATAAATGCTGTTCTTCTGAACGTTCTGTTCATCAAAGAATCCTGGAACAAAACGGTTTCCGCAAAAATTAAGCAGCACAATTGTTTTCAAGATCAAATCAGCGTTTTAGAATGATTTCTGAAGGATCATGTGACCGTGAAGACTGGAGTAATGATGCTGAAAATTCAGCAGTGTTAATTTAACTGTATTTTTGATCAAATAAATGCAGCACTGGTAAGCACAGAATCACCACTCATTCATAAGTGGTTGTAAATTCAGATATTACATATCTGGTAGTCCAGCAAGTAGTCTGAACAGTTGTATCCATTTTCTTCTGCCGTTTTTCATCATTAATATCCACCTGTCACGCTGCATAGTAAAATCACTTGCTGGAAGCAGGACTTCAAATCCACTGAAGTTTTATTTCAATTCACAAACAGAAGATAGGGAAACGCAAGAGAAATCAACACAACTAAACAACTTCTACAAGACTATACAGTTTAACTCTACTAATACCGGACAAGGAGCAAACTGAAACTGAGAACTTATATGCACAGAAGACAAGGAAGTTAATTAACAAGACACACCTGAACAGAATACTCAAATCAATCTAAACAAATAGTAAACAAACAGGCAGGGAACAAGGATGACTGAACCAATTAATACTGCATTCATGCCATGTCGTAATTACTGTAATTTTCGAGATGACAACACGTGATGTTGGAGCTGTTCACACACTTGGACTCGGAACTATCACACTATCAATGCCTAAACATATAGCGCCTAATGAATCTGAGGACGTGAATGCTTTTTACAAGTATCTCGTACCAACAAGTTGGTATCTCACTGTAATTCCGATATGACATGAATGCACCTTAACAAACTAGAAAGCTAACTAACAAACACACACATGACCAGAACAGGAAAACAGATCAAAAACAAACTCTAAACAAACTGAAAACGTGACACCGCCATAACATAATTTACATTTATTTATTTCTGTGCATGTGATGTACAGTAGTTCTGAAGTTAAGAGATGTTGTGAAATGTCAAACGTTTTGTGAACACATATTTGAACAAAGTGTTGGACATGAATGAGTTACATTTCGTTAAATTACTGTGCATAATTGAGTTATTTCCACAAATTATGCCAGATTGCTTTTGTACCTATTGCAGATCACATGAATGGCACTCAAGTGCAGTTCCTGCTGTTTACTTACCAAACTAACTCTGACGTCAAATAGACTCTGATCTGGATCTATAGTGTGAGCACACAAAAACTGTAGTTTGGCTCTGCCTGCATTGTGGTTATTAGTCTGGAAGTGCTGCAGTGCTGTATTTAACTGCATGCATTATTTTCCACCGTCCTTTGTGTTCTGGCCTATCACATGTTGGGGATTGCAGCAATGTAGTGCTGTCAAAGGTAAAACATAATTTTGTCATTTAAGACTGACAAAGGCCTATTAATTAGTGGCGTTTCATTAATCCAGGCGGCTAAATACCCCTGGAGGATGATTTGTGAGCTTATCTGGAGAGATAAGGAGTTAAATATGATGATAGTTCTGCTTATCCCTACTATGGGTAAGTGTAATTACTACAATATAGTGTAAACGGAACATTGGCAAATTGTCTCAGATTAAAAAATCATTATCATTGTGAACACATATTTGAACAAAGTGTTGGACATGAATGAGTTACATTTCGTTAAATTACTGTGCATAATTAAGTTATTTCCACAAATTATGCCAGATTGCTTTTGTACCTATTGCAGATCACATGAATGGCACTCAAGTGCAGTTCCTGCTGTTTACTTACCAAACTAACTCTGACGTCAAATAGACTCTGATCTGGATCTATAGTGTGAGCACACAAAAACTGTAGTTTGGCTCTGCCTGCATTGTGGTTATTAGTCTGGAAGTGCTGCAGTGCTGTATTTAACTGCATGCATTATTTTCCACCGTCCTTTGTGTTCTGGCCTATCACATGTTGGGGATTGCAGCAATGTAGTGCTGTCAAAGGTAAAACATAATTTTGTCATTGAAGACTGACAAAGGCCTATTAATTAGTGGAGTTTCATTAATCCAGGCGGCTAAATACCCCTGGAGGATGATTTGTGAGCTTATCTGGAGAGATAAGGAGTTAAATATGATGATAGTTCTGCTTATCCCTACTATGGGTAAGTGTAATTACTACAATATAGTGTAAACGGAACATTGGCAAATTGTCTCAGATTAAAAAATCATTATCATTCTCCAATGAACATGCAGCCTGGTCTCCTGGTTTATTATGAAAACAATGAAGCATTTTGGCATAAACTGAGACAGCAGATTATAGCTAGCAATTAAGATTCATTCTTTTACGACAGCTTTTATTCGTAACTGGCATAATGTCATGGGCTGTCAACAGCATGACAAGGGATTCTTATGAATCTGACACAGGTATAAATGACTCCGTATCCTGGCTCTTTACCGTGCTGGGTAAACACTCTAATTAAATGTCCTTGAATTCCTGCACTGAATCAAACATACGGCCTACATTATTCTTTATTCTCGTTCTGTGGACTGTTATTCATGGCTTCATGCTATTCATGAAGTTCATAAATTCATGTTATTCATGCTCTGATCTTTCAAATATTAGTACTATGCTGGCCTCATTCCTTTCTTTCTATTATATGTATATTGTTGGATTTGATTTGATTGTATGCAAAGTAGAAAGTGGAAATTTATCTCACTCCACTGCCCAGGCGGCTAAATACCCCTGGAGGATGATTTGTGAGCTTATCTGGAGAGATAAGGAGTTAAATATGATGATAGTTCTGCTTATCCCTACTATGGGTAAGTGTAATTACTACAATATAGTGTAAACGGAACATTGGCAAATTGTCTCAGATTAAAAAATCATTATCATTCTCCAATGAACATGCAGCCTGGTCTCCTGGTTTATTATGAAAACAATGAAGCATTTTGGCATAAACTGAGACAGCAGATTATAGCTAGCAATTAAGATTCATTCTTTTACGACAGCTTTTATTCGTAACTGGCATAATGTCATGGGCTGTCAACAGCATGACAAGGGATTCTTATGAATCTGACACAGGTATAAATGACTCCGTATCCTGGCTCTTTACCGTGCTGGGTAAACACTCTAATTAAATGTCCTTGAATTCCTGCACTGAATCAAACATACGGCCTACATTATTCTTTATTCTCGTTCTGTGGACTGTTATTCATGGCTCTTGCTCTGATCTTTCAAATATTAGTACTATGCTGGCCTCATTCCTTTCTTTCTATTATATGTATATTGTTGGATTTGATTTGATTGTATGCAAAGTAGAAAGTGGAAATTTATCTCACTCCACTGTAATGAAGCTAGAGTTTGTCTAAGAATGAAAGTGGTTTGGTGGAGCAGCAATTAGAATCAGCTTTGATTTTCTTTCAGGCTACATGATGAAAGCTGGCACTTGTACACAATCATATCTCAAAACCATTTCTAAGGTCCATGATCTGCTATTCATGTCACTGATACAGTTACTGTAATGCAAACAAATGTGAAACTGTTTTAGGGTAAACCTGCACTTTTATGTTTTGTATCATCTTTTTGTTCTTCTTACTTTTATTAGCATTTGGCTTTGGTCTTGCCTACAGTTCATTTGTTGTTCTATTTTATACTATCTCATTCCTTTCTTTCTATTATATGTATATTGTTGGATTTGATTTGATTGTATGCAAAGTAGAAAGTGGAAATTTATCTCACTCCACTGTAATGAAGCTAGAGTTTGTCTAAGAATGAAAGTGGTTTGGTGGAGCAGCAATTAGAATCAGCTTTGATTTTCTTTCAGGCTACATGATGAAAGCTGGCACTTGTACACAATCATATCTCAAAACCATTTCTAAGGTCCATGATCTGCTACTCATGTCACTGATACAGTTACTGTAATGCAAACAAATGTGAAACTGTTTTAGGGTAAACCTGCACTTTTATGTTTTGTATCATCTTTTTGTTCTTCTTACTTTTATTAGCATTTGGCTTTGGTCTTGCCTACAGTTCATTTGTTGTTCTCTTTTATACTATTTTTTATACTTAAAACACTACTAAAAATAAATAATTTTGGATTAAGGTTGTAAAATGCCATTTGGTGCAACTATATATATATACTGTATATATTTATACAATAGTTATTTCTGGTTCTCGAATCTGATTGGCTGAAAGGCTTCTCCAGGCGTGCGATATCCTAGTGATAACAACTCCAATGTTTCACCATTTGTATCATACCCACATGCATAATTTTTCACATGAGTGTCATGGCGGATGCCAAAATCCACTATAATTTTATAAATAATACTGTTTTTGTGTCACGGAATGTAGTTTTAAGTTTTTTTTTTAGGTGAGAATGTACTTGTTTAGACTTAAAAAATGTGGCTTGTTAATAAAGAGAAAAGTCACGAAAAATTTGCTTCGACGTTTTTGGAGATGTGAGCTCCAGGGTGTCAGTGGCCATTCTGCGTTCATGAACCCACAAAGTAGCCTCACCTCGGACAGATCTTCTGAAATTTGCCGCTGGCTCTGATGTCTCTATAGTGGTTTAACATGAGATATAATTCGTTTTGTGTAAATCTAATGGGCAATTGGTCTCAATCTATTATTTGTTCCAGAGCAAATAGTTTTGGCTGAATATAATCTTCTTTCATGCTACAGTGGTTACTGTTCTCTAATTTTGATCAATGTTTTTTCTCCACAGAATAAAGGTTTTTGTTTAAATGCCTTGAATATATTGTCAAACATGTTAGTAGAACAGTGGTATACCTACAGCTAATATTCCTTCAAATTCTGAAGGATAGCTTAAATGGTATTTCAGGAAAAAAATCAAGTATCTGTAGCTTGTTCTCTAATTTTGATCTCCACTGTATGTATGTGTATATATGTGTATATATATATATATATAATTTTAGACCGGTAGTCAATGATGGGGCAAATATCCCTATATTAACCGCGTTCCTTTAAAATGAGCAGATGCTAACATTGTCTTTTATCATGTGCAATACATACATTACCATTAACTTTAAAATTAAAACATTTATTTTTTATTTTTTACTGAGCAGGCCAATAAAGTATTTGAACTCTGATCTGCCTGGACCTACAGTTGCCATGTTTGACAGTTCCAAAGTATTTAAAAAAGACAGACAGGGAAAAAATTGCTGCCTCGACTTATCCACCGGGGCTAGTCAGTGTTGTCAATCTTTCGGAGAAGATTGGGATCAATTCCACTGTGTGCAATTCTGACTTCAGCACGGCTCCCATTAGATGTTTACTTCACCTCAAATCATAGAGGAGAGAAGTGCGCCCACAACGGTCAAAGTATTTAGCACCTGAGAGTAAGAAAGCTGCAGCACTCTGAAACAATCCCAGTGGTGAAAATAGAAGCATATTGTGTCTGCTGTAGTCTGATTTATTTGTCTCGGACAAGGGTAAAAGAAAACTTCCTTCTGTGAAGATTTTAAAAGATGAACCCTCTGTTGTGACGAGTCAGAAATGTGTGGATTCATTTGCAGCTTTTATTAGAATGGTCAGACAATACAAGGTCAAATACCGGCAAGGTAGAACAGCAGAGACAAGGCTGAGACAGAGTTGAGTACCAGGTGAGAGATCGGGGCAGGCGGCAAGCAATTAGAGTCCAGGGGAAACAATCCAAGTCGGGGCAGGCAGATAACAATCAGAGTAATGGGAAACAGTCCAATAACAGATGCACAGAAAATCAAACACGGCTATAACGCTCGAAAATGACAGCCGGGGCAAATCAAGACGTAGTTTATATGTGTGTGTATATGAGGTGCAGGTGTGGATGATTAATCAGTCTCAGGCATGAGGGGTGATGGGAATTGGAGTCCGAATGGAAATGTCTAATATTCGGGAGACGGTTCCCTCTGGTGGTGCGGAGGAGAAGGTAAGGGAGCCTCCTCTGTAACACCCTCATTGTGAAGACACACCTCCTTTACTCGACAGCTCAGTGCAGCTTGATCTTTACGCTCAAAGTCTTACAGGTGCTTTTTTTATAATAATTTGGTTAAATGCATCTCATATTTAGCATATACAATTCTCTACCAAATTCTCTTGCAAGCCTTTAACAGTTAATTCACAGGTTGCATTCAGGTTTTACAAATTTTACATGAAATCAAAATGGATCTGGTTGACATTCATAATAACCCTTGTGAAAAAAGAACTACACTTTTTTTTTAGCATGCTTTTAAAAATAGAAATTAGTAGAGAAATAATATACTTTAAAAGAATATACTTAATTGTCAGCTGAATGTAATGTTTTCGGAAACTTAATTCCATGTTAAATACAATTAAATGAATATGTGTTATAGTTTAAATTTATATTAAATGCAATTACACTCTTAAAAATAAAGGTGCTTCAAAAGGTTCTTCAAGCGATGCCATAGAAGAACCATTTTTGGTTCCACAAAGAACTATTCAGTCAAAGGTTCTTTAAAGAACCATCTCTTTCTTACCTTTTTATAATCTGAAGAACCTTCTTTCGCCACAAAGAACCTTTTGTGAAACAGAAAGGTTCTTCAGATGTTAAAGGTTCTTTATGGAACCATTTAGACAAAAAGGTTCTTCTATGGCATCGTGAAGCACCTTTATTTTTAAGAGTGTAGTTTAACTTTAGAGTTTTTTTTGACCCAATACAAAGTACAAACTTACATCTCAACACTTAAGAGGCCTTTTATTTAATATTATATTATCTGCAAGTGCAGTTTTTCTTTTAAATATAAATTTTTTTCAAATAAATAGCGCAACTTTTCATGAAGGTAATGTCTCTGGCCTCGCTCACAGTTCATGAGCACACGTTATTTTAACATGTTTGTTTTATTGCACATGTTTTTTTTATAATAATTAAAATGCAATAACTTTTCTTAAACTCTGAAGTGACATTTATTTTCTGTAGTGACGCAAACCAGTGAAATAATATTAACCAATAATATCATGGGAAAAGAAACCACCATCCTGAGTCCATTAATTCTATTCCAAAATTTCCAGGTCTGACTCCATGTTGGTGTAGAACACATAATTTTTTTTCCTCTTTTATTATCTATTTGATCCACGTTATGCGTTTTGAAGGAATATTAGACTTGTCAACACTACTTGTCTCTAAGTTGTTGTCACAGTTTTTTTTTTTTTGCCATTTGTCTGGCAGGAATATTATGGATAGGACTCATATTTTACCTGGAAGCAGCAGTTCAAGTTAAACATTTTCTTAATGAACAATTTGTTTATTACACATATGCAGCTTTTCACTTCACAAGAGATTAATTGATGGAGTTGTGTGGATTACTTGTTGATTATTATCATGTTTTTATCAGCTGTTTGGATTCTCATTTTGCCGGCACCCATTCACTTGCAGATGATCAGTTGGTGAGCAAGTGAATTTTTTCTAGATCTGTTCCTATGAAGAAGCTAACTCTTCTTGGGTGGCCTGAGGATAAATACATTTTCAGCTAATTTTCATTTATGGGTGAACTATTATTTTAACAATAAACTGAACAAAATTAATTTTGAAAAAATAAACCAAGAAAAAGTTGCATTAAGCTTTTAAAAAAATCTATAAACAAGAAGTTAATAAGTGAGTTAATTTTCAGTATAGTAAAGTGTTGTGAAAATTGTAATGCATTTTTTATCCAATTAAGAAAGAATGCAAAATGGAGGCATTTTTTAATCTATTGGTCTCAGACTTTTGGACCCCATTGTATGTGTGTGTGGAAGTGTCAGGTAGAGAGAGACCTGGAGTACTCTGGCTGTCCTTAAATCTGTGCCAGCGGGAGTGATATCATACTCTCCGTCTTCCTGTGTGGGAGGTGGCTGAGCCGGAGGGTGCCCAGTTTCAGACTTCAAGAAGAATCATTGTCATCTGAGCATGATGGTGCCACAGGGTGAAAGTTCTGAAGATGTATATTGGTGCATGTATAAAAGTAAGAATTTAAACTGATTCAAATGCCCACTCTCATCATCTTGCCTACGCATTTTACATCTTGGCAACAGCGCTGTTCAACAAATCCCGCATGCATACAATGTACTAGTTCTCTGATTAAACGAGCTCAGCGTGTTTCCAAAAAAGCCTGTCAATCACTCTATCGATCAGTAAGCCTCTGTTATCTATATCTGTGCGAACAAAGAGGCATTAAGCTAGAAGACACTTTGCAATTTTGGGGAAGCTACTTTGAAACTGTAGATTTCAGAGCTACACCCAATTTTAATTTGTTTAAATTACAGTCAAGCTACACTTTTGGAAAAAAAGGTTAGCTATGCTACAAGTTACTAACCAAAATAATCTGACTACAGTGAAGTGTGTGTGTGTATATATATTCTGGTATTGCATATTTGTGCATGTATATTTTACAACTTGATGTAATGTTAATATACCAATCTACCTGGAACTGCCAAAAGCTGCTTTTTACCTTATTCTGGTAACCACCATAATAACACGGGTGGTAAAATCTAAAGCCACATGATGAATTGGAGTTCGCTTCACAAAAGCCGGCAGAACTCACACTTCATATCTGAGAGCGTTTGCGGAACAAACCTTTCTTCGTGGAATCCAAAACCTCCTCCAGCCAAACATGGGCTACATCAGATACTCTCTCTGGCTGCTGGCCATCTTGGGATCACTGGGCTTCCTCCTACACTATTTCTTCAGCTCTGTTACTTTTTATTTCCAATACCACCATGTCCCCCATCTAGATGAGGAGAGAAGCGAGATTCACTTTCCCACTGTTAAACTGTGCAACATGAACCCGGTCCGACTGTCCGCTCTCACAGACTGTGATGTGCAGCACATTGGAGAGATTTGGGGCCTCCCCGTGGACAGAGTCCTCACTAAGTGCACCAGCCAAATTGGCGACGCGTATGTGCCGCAACTCAACATCACAGAGCCAGAGCACAACATGCGCAAGTTTGACTGGCAGGAGTTGTATGATCGAGCCGCTCACCGCCTCTGGGACATGGTGAAATCTTGTCGTTTTCAGGGGCTGCACTGCACCCTTGAAGACTTTGAATCTGTGAGTAATCCCTGGCTCTTGCCTTTGAACTTTAATCCATTCAGCTCCCCGTAGCCGCGGGGCGGTGTTGTCTGCGAGAGGTGTCTAGGAACCTCCTTATATGCATATAAACTTCCCTCTACTGAAGAATCAAACTTAGTAAAATAGGTTATGACGAGAATAGATTAAGATTAGTTTTTTATCTTTTCTTTTGTAGGTAGTTCATCTGACATCTTCTAACGCCTCTGCACAAGTGCTGTGAAATAACATTATAACCACTACGAGATCATCTTGTCTTTTTTGGTCTCTCTTTTAACCATAAAGAAACTAACTAGACTTCAAAGCTTGAAACAGATTCTGTTTGAAGTTGCTTTCTTTTTTAGGTGCACTTAAGGTTTTGGACCACCTGTCTTGTAGGCTAGTAAAACAGGGAGTTGAAAAATCTGAGAACAAGGGCTGGAATTTGAGATGAGTAAAGCGTCTGCCAGTGTCAGTGTTTTTAGTTTGTTTGTTTGTTTGTTTTTTTAATAGATTTTATTTAATTGTAGAATTGTGTTGATCCAGTCACACATTGATATCCAGTTAAAGGAATTAAGGGAACTCTTGAAGACCAAACAGTCAGGTCATTTCCGTTCATTAGACAAAAGTAGCAGTCTAGTTCATTAAAAAAAAAAACTATCTGGTAAAAGTGTTACTATTTCAACAAATATACACTGCCATTCAAAGGTTTGGGGTCTATAAAATGTATATCTTTTTTTCTTATGCTAATGCAAGGCTGCATGTATAGAAACAGTAAAAACGGTAATATTGTGAAATGTTATTACAGTTATTACAGTTTAAAATTAATCCTTAAGAAATCATTCTAATTGGTGCCTAATTGGCGTCTCTTTGGTGCCCAATACATATTTCTTATTATTGTCAATGTTGAAAACAATTGTGCTGCTTAATATTTTTTTGTGGGAACTGTGATCTTTTTATTAAAATTATATGTATTTTTTTTTAGATTTTTTGATTAACAAAGTTGTAAAGAACAATTTATTTGAAATAAAAAACGTTCTATAACATTATGAATACCTTATATGTCACTATTTATCAATTTAATGTGTCCTTGCAAAATAAAATGATTAATTTCTTTAAAAAATAAATAAAAATAAAACCTCTTACTGACCCTAAATTTTTTAACAGTAGTTCAGTGGCTTTACAGACAAGTCTGCAATATTTGTTTTGCTCACAAAGTAGATTGTGAATAGGGGTGGGCGATATGGCAAGAATATCATATCACAATTTTTTTTTCAGGAAAATCATGATTCATGATTTTATCACGATTCTTTGCCATGTTGGTTTTACTATTTTGCAAGCTGTCTGAGCAGTACAGCCAAACTAATTTCCATGTTTTAAAAGCAAAGCCTTACAGCGTAAAAAAATATAAAATAAAAAAGAATGGCAGATATTTAAGCCAAAGTGGGCAAAGATAAAAATCTTTGTCATTATTTTATCTTTGTTATTAAAAAATAATAGCAAAGATACACATTACAAATACTCATATTATACAAATAAAACAAACAGTGCTTTATTTTTCAGGTACAGTAGCAGTAGCATTCAAAAAATTGAATGTACAAATATACAAATAAAACACTATATACACACACACATTGATTCTTATTAAAGCACTGTATTAAAGTTCTTCAGTCAAAAGCAGTGAGTGATCTTTCTTTTTGTGTTTTGTTGTTTTATAAATATTAAAGGAATAGTTCACCAAAAAAAAGAAAATTCTGTCATCATTTACTCACTCTCAAGTTGTTTTAAACCTGAATGAGTTTCTTTCTTCTGTTGAACATAAAATTTGAAGAATGTGGGTAACCAAACAGTTTCTGGTCTCCTGTGACTTCCATTGTGTTTTTTCCTATCAAAGTCAATGGGGACCAGCAACTCTTTGGTTACCCACATTCTTTAAAATATCTTCTTTTGTGTTCAGCACATGAAAGAAATGCAGGTTAGGGACAACGTGAGAGTGAGTAAATAATGACAATTTTATTTTTTTATTTTTTGGTGAACTATCCCTTTAATGACAAGAGGCAGCACGTTTAGTACTATTAGTCTGCTGTCACTTTAAGTGTCTGTATCCGTATTTCTCTCAACTGTTTACTTTCACTTTAGACATAACCTGCTGTGTTTATATGTCAACCGGAGTGTTTATATGTGAGACGGAGAACTGCAACTGATAGAATGTGCGCTGTACTAGCAAGATATTTCTTCAAAAGCAGATCCTGGAGAGACATTTTAATCATCCAAGATCAAAAATCATGATATTGCACACCCCTAATTGTGAATAATTTCTTCATGTGAATGTGTATTTAGGCTATACTATAAGTGCAATTAACAAAATAACATTAATCTCAAATGTTTAATTGTAGTCAGAAACATGCATGCATCACTTTATAAACTGCTAAGTTATTTCTCTTATATATTATATATAAAATGTGCTATATTACATATATGTTTATATATCTTTTATAATTATTATTATTATTTAAATGCATGGGGGGGTGCCATGAAGCATTGTTGTTTTCTGTAAAGGTCAGTGTATTTTACAAAGTACAGTGATTCATATATTTAACCTGAGAGAAGATAAATTCTGCACTTGCAGTGTATTTGTGGGAGTGATGTTTATTAAAATGAGATCTCTGATATTTAATTGACAGCATAGTATGATCTACTGGAGGAAAATATGGCAGTATGTAATTATAGACCGACATTACATGAAGAGTGTTGTACTACTGTGCAAATAGAGATGTTGAAAAAATGGATCAAACCCAACAGAAGAACAAAGTGAAACAGATTGGGAGCAATCCATGTAAACACGTCTTAAAATAGCCTTGTTATTAAAATGTCACAAACATCAGGACATTCCCATGAGGGAAGTTAAGACAAGGACAGCTGCACAGACTAAATAAATATACAATATGCTAACTTCTCAATCACTCTGATACATGTTACTCAAACAAAGAAGACATTAAGGGGAACTTGCTAAGAGTGATAGTGCCATTAATTTTGCCTGATTCGCTAAAGGAATTATGAGTCTGAATGTACGGATGATTTGATTATTTCATTATCCTTCTAATAATAATTGCTACTATTGATCAATATAAAAAGCACAGACATCTCTTGTCATTTTTTTAAATGCTGAAATAATACAAAGTGTTGTGAAAGTTTAGTGAATTGGCCTCTCTATATAGTGCAGTTTAAGTGACATGAGCATTTGTCACAACCTGTAACAACCTCTCTTACACTTAGGAACATTTCATTCCATTTTAGAGGACAGACTTCCATGTGAAGAATATAAAGTAAATTAATAATCACCTTGACATTTCTCAGAACTGCAGTGTTGCATGAGATTTTATTTGTATCCATTTACAGAGAAAAGTTGAAATAAACAAGCCGCTTAGAGAGTAGTCTGATGAAATGTAAGTCAGTGAATAGAGCATGTTTAAAAACACTCAATTGAATCACATGGTTAAAATCAAATCCATCATGGTGGTGATACAGTGGTTCAAGATCTGCGCTAGTGAGTCAAAGCCCATCATTTCAGACCTAGATGGTGGTGACTTGTCAGCAGAAAGTTTACAAGATCTTTTATGATGACTTTATGTTTTGAAAAAGGCACCTAACCTCAGACCGCTGTTGGGGTCTTCACGCAGTGTGTACTTTAAGTGGCTTTGAAGTGTCAGTTAAAGCAAAGTAACAAATAATGTACTGCACTTACAGAGAGCTGAAGCAAGGAGTTCAGAACTCAGTCGCTTGTATAATCTTGCATGCAAACCTCATATGATGTTCCAGGAATCCTTGGTGCTGAATACTAATTGCTTTGGTTGAAGTGTTGACATCTTTTGTAGCTGACATGAGGACATACTGTATAAGTTATTGCACATTGTGTTTCATTAATGATGCCAAACATATTTGGAAACTTCATCCACTTGGTTTAAAAATGTTATTTATTTTTTGCATTTATTAAATTATTTTAGCTTTAACATCACAGCTCTGGTTAGTCACTAGTTGAATTGTTTGAACTGTGCATTTTATTGTTGTGAAATCGGAGTGCACCATTTTCTAGAACTGAAAAACTTAGCAGACAGTGCTATCTCAATACGTCAGCAGTGTGCTATTTATCTTAATATACTAATTAAGCTCCTTTTATACTTTAGATAAATTAATAAATGAAAAGTTTTCATATTTGAATAACCAGTTTGTTATAAAGCCTATAGAATTACAGTTCACTTCATAGCAAGCTGGTAGCGAGCAATAAATGAAACCAGCCTTTGAAAGCAATTTCTTGTTTATAAGATTCTAATTTCTGTTCCTACTGAAAAATAAATAAATAAAAAGGATTGATAGTCTACACATCTCAAAAGTGTGAAAGTTTTGAAAATGTAGTAGTAAATGTCTGTGTGTAAATTTGTCATCGCTCTGTAGTTTAGTTTCAAGAACTCCCACTCATTGAACATCGGTTGTCCAGACGTCTCACAGAAAAAAAAATAGCATTTGATAGCAACTTCCCAAAGACAAATACTAGAGTTCGAGTCCAAGTCGAGTCCGAGACAAGCCCGAGTCCAAAATGGGCCGAGTCAGACTGAAGTCCAAGTCCCAAACAGCCGAGTCCGAGTCCAACAAAACTCTAATATTTATTAGTATCTTAACATTGTTTTAACCTTTACAACTACAAAAACACAATGCCCATTTAGATGTAACAAAAGCAAACCTCTATTGCATCTTGCCATTTAGATTTGTGATTAATAATTAGTGTCCTGCTTTGCTTAGCAAACTTAAAGTCATGTAACATCATTTATGGCTGAATTGAGTTATGTACTGTGACATATTTTAGACTCCGAGTCCTTTAAAAACTGTACTCGAGTCCGAGTACGACTCAGAGTACCCCAACTCTAACAAATACAGTACCTATATTTCTATATTAGTGAACAAACCACTTATTTTGTATCCTCTTGGAGTTTTTGTGTTTTGCCCAGGAGGAACAGATGAGGCAAAACATGTTGATGTTGGCACGTCTCATGTTCTTTGTCCTGTGGGGATACATTTGTTTGTCTGACCCATGGCCTCATACACAAGTAATTGGTCTCTAGATTATTTATTGTCATGCTGCAGTACATCTGGCTAGTCTGTTTAGCACATGAGGCTTGTTTGTGTGTGCAGAGATGTTCAAATAGCATATTAAACAATATTCAAACAACTTTCATTAATACTTTATTTTCTTTCTTTCTTCCTTTTTAAAATATATTTCTTGCGTCTGTATGGTTTTGTATTTTTGAAACTTTTTGCTAGTTGCTGGAATAAGACCCAACAGTACTATAAAGGTGCAGTCACTTTTACTGTTGCTCGGCAAAATTTCATGGGTAAAATCCAGTCATTTCAATAGGAATCTTCACGCTCGGGAGTTTCGCATGAGGACGAACAAGGTCCCATGCAGATATTGCTCATGTCTAAGTCAGTCACACAAATTCGCCGTGTTACTTGCTTGGCTGCTTGGTTTGAAAGTGACTTCCATGTGAGTGGTGCTTAATGCATCGCTACACTATTGACAATGAGCCTTTTTTCTGCAAAATTTCCCTCATGCGATGTGACGACATCTTAAATGTATCCTAAAATGGTCCACATGACTTGTGTTATTATATTTGAAGTCCTCTGAAACTGTACGGTAGCTTTGTGTGATAATGAATGAAATTTAATTCATTATATGCATAAAATCTACCACTAATGGGCTGTTAAAGTGTGGTTACATTAGCAACATTTGTGGGCAAAAAAGGCCCATTGAGGCCTTTTTCTTCTTTATGCGAAACTCATGATCACTGATCACTCAGATTCCTATTGGAATGACTGGCTGTTGCCCTCAAAATTCTGCAGAAAAACGTGAAATGTGAAAATAAATTGTTTCATTATTTATTCAACCGTATGGTTACACTGGTTTATATGAAACAATATCCAAGCTAGTAACAGACTACTGTTACTCATGTAAAATTAGCTGATTTAAGATGGTCTATTTTTTTCCAGCAGAATAAAATAGATTTTTTTTAACAACCATTTTAAAAATTATTTAAGAGTGCAGTTAATTGCCTGGCCTGACCTGACATGTTTGCAAACATATCAATGCAGAAATCAGAAGTGTATCCCTTGACAACGTGCAGCTCAGTTGCAATATCAATTTCAGTGCAACATCACATCCTGTCATTATGCATTTGTGTCTCCTGGATGTATAGCGGAGAGATATATAGAGGTTACGTGGTCACAGCTATTCAGATTGTTGAAGAGATAACTGATAATGCATTCATCAGCGTAGCACAGGCCAGGTCTACTATCTCGCTTTAAAAGCCTCTATTTTTTGTATATTTCAACTGGTAAATATAAGAAAGATGAATAAATTTAAGATGTTGTCATGCAGGGAAACATTCCTATTACTTGCTGTGCAGGTATCCATGGCAACCCTAATTCTGCAGGTACCGACCATTCGTGGCTGGTAATTGCTTCAAACGGATGCATACTTTTACCAAATTAACCTTTATCAAAACCTTGAGACGTATTAATCTTCTGTTTTGTCTCCATTAGTGTGACTCTGCAAAGTCATTCTGATTTATGGAGGTGTCAGGCGGGTGGCTCCAGACATCATCTCACGAAACGGGCCCCTGAATGCCATCATTTCATCCTCCCAGTTCCAGAACAAATGCCCCTCTGTGACAGCTCCTGAGCTATTGATGTGAGATCACTTTAGAATCCCCTGACGTGGCGCCCGTTTTGTTTTATTTTCAGGACATTTGTTCTTCTTTGTGTCAAGCTAAAAATATTTCTCCGTCATTGGAAATTAAACCACTGAGTTGTGCTTTATCAAAGAGATTGAGCTGGGCTAGAGTGATCTGTCTTAGCGTAATCAGTGTTTTGTTTGTGTTACTCGCGTTCTGTTGTTCTGTGCTTTTTTCCCCACAGTTCAGGATTTAAATTCATAGTTCACCCAAAAAAATGACAATTACCTGAAAATGTACTCATCCTCAGGCCATCCAAGATGTCGATGAGTTTGTTTCTTCATTATATTTGTAGAAATTTAGCATTGCATCATTTGCTCACCAACTAATTCTCTGCAGTGAATGGGTGCCGTCAGAATGAGAGTCCAAACAGCTGATAAAAACATCACAATAATCCACAGTAATCCACACGACTCCAGTCCATCAATGAATGTCTTGTGAAGTGAAAAGCTGTAAGTTTGTAAGAAACAAATCCATCAGTGAAGCATTTTAAAGGGTTCATATGTTGCTAAAAAGAACATTATTTTGTGTATTTGGTGTAATGAAATGTGTTTATGCGGTTTAAGGTTAAAAAAACACATTATTTTCCACATACTGTACATTATTGTTTCTCCTCTAGGCCCCGCCTTTCAGAAAAGCCTCGATTTTTACAAAGCTCATCGGTCTGAAAAGCGAGGTGTGCTGTGACTGGCCAGGTATCCAGTGCATTGTGATTGGACGAATACCTCAATTGTGTGACGGAAATGTTACGCCCCTTACCATACTGTGATGCCGTGTCCTGGCCGGAGCGAACAAAAACATTAAAACCCATTATAAACGAAGCATTTGTTGCATCCAGTGGGGACAAAATTACGGATTATAAATACTTATACTGTCTTTTTACGCGTTGCGATGCATCGCGCCGCATAAACATAAAGTCATGTCTGCATTTGTGATGAAATGATGAAATGACAAACAACAAGTGCTACCCTACACTGCTCAAAACTCTCGATTGAATCATCAGTGGCAAATCCTTTAAATATGAAAACGTACTTACAGTCTGTGAGTCAGACAGCCGGCATTGTAGTCTACTCTCCCAGGATCAGGAAACAGTCCTCCATAAAATGTGCTGCACACATCTGAATATTTGGGTTGAACTGTTCTGGAACAGTGTTGTAAATACAACTTAACCACTGATTTGTAGTTGTGTCCTCTTTTGGAAGGCCTAACAAAGTAGTTTCGCTTTCACAACGAAACACACAGCGTCACACACGGCAGGCTTGAGTGAGCAGAGGCCGACGGGCTAGACCAATTTTTATGGTACTTGGTTCACAGCCCCAGTCCTAATCCACTTTCATTATTTTAAAAAGAGTGGTTTGGATATTCTTCAGAAAATTACTGCTTGTGGTTCATGGAGAAAGGAAAGTCATATGGGTTTGGAATGAGTAAATGATAATTGAAGACATGTTTTCCAAATGCTTTCATAAAAGTATATATATATTTTAGTGTGGGTATTTCCACACGTAGTCTGCACAACATATAACTGCCTTTCATTTATATATATTATAAGCCATTCAGTCACAGAGTTGTTGTGAAGCCACTCCTTCGTTATTTTAGCTGTGTGCTTAGGGTCATTGTCTTGTTGGTTTTGATCCACTTCAAATGTTGACTAGTATATATATATATATACAGGATTTGAAATTAACACCCGCCAAATGCGGGTAAAAATCAGCTCTGGCGGGTAACGCTGTCAAATCACTAGCCAATTTGGCAGGTTACTTTTCGTAAGCTATGTTCACTCAATAATTTCTTGGGGAAGTTCATGCAAGCCAAATCTGCACCAGTTTAGTGCAAATACTGAACTTGTGAGACATCATGACATTATCAAGTATATTGCAAAAACCAAACAAAACACTCCTACAGAGGCACGCATACGTGACGTGATGAAGTCTGGTTAGACAACGCAGGCTTTAGTGTGCGTGCGCATTTAGAGTGCATTCTTTCACTGCATGACTCAGTCTATTAATATGCATTAAGAATGATCACATAATTCAAGATAAGGGAGCAGAAAATGTATAAATGTATATCAGTTCATATAGTTAATCATTTTCACATGAAGAGTGGCGTTTTTTCTTTAAAAAATCAGCATGGTTACAAATGTGATATTGATTTTATACAACAGTTCAATAAACAATAAGTTAATATCAAGAGACGTACGTTTTAGACAGCATATAGGCTATTTTTGTGCTATTTCTGCGCTATTTCACCAACAAAAAACATTCTAAACACAGCCACAGTACTATTTTGCATCTCTGAGCAACATGGCATTGATTCGTAACTGATTGAATCAAGCGTTTAAATGATTCGGTTAAATCGCAATGACTCACTTAACAGTAACTTGCTGCCACCTACTGGCAGTTTTAATTTCACATTTAAAGTATCTTTTCATTTTTTAAATAATTTCAAATATCAGTATTCAACATTTCATGTTTAAAATATCAAAAGCAGGTTAAAGCATGTCCCTCTAAGCTGCATTAACAAGTGTAAATAGATCTAAATGCCACTTCATATGCAATTTCTGCAAAGATTAATTTTATTGATACTGATTTCATTTGTTTAGTAACAGCCTAAATGTATTATTATTATTATAACTGACTGATTAAATGTAAGAATTAAAAAATGGCTTTATAAAAGTAAAAATGCCCATAAAAGGTAAAAATAAAATTTAAACTTATTGGAAAAGATTAATTTCTATCACTGCTGTATACTGACCACACAAACTCAGCAAGACAAGCAAGAGCCATGCCCTATACAGATAAAAGTATAGAATATATTGACATTTTTGTATTAGTATGAATATGAATCATGCATGAATACATTTATATTTTTGTCCTGACAGTTCCATAGAGCATCTTGTGCTTGAATGAAAGCAAGTAAATCTGACCTTTTATACAAAGTTCACATGCTTAATGTCACATATGATTAGTTGTAAATAATGCAGAGCTTTTCTTATTCTTCAGAATTACTCATTTAACATCATAATGTTTCTTAGTTTTATTTATTTTTTTTATTTTCAGGACTACGTTTTTCAATGTGGACTCAATTGGACCACACGGTAGATGTATTTTCCCATGTGTTTTCCCAACTAACAGTAATCTTTAAACATATAATTTAGTAATAAATCTATGCAAATACACATTCTGTTTTGCACACTAATTTGGAAAGCTTTTGCAAATGCACATGAGATAGAATTTGTGCTGAGGATTAATTGTAGAAAGTGTCTGTTTCCTGACTGGTGAAACAGCTGGGTCAGCCTTCAGTGCTCCTTCCTGACATTAGATGTCAATGACATTGGCAATCACTTTAGAAAGCATTTCCTCTAACTGCCGGTGCTGGAAGTGTGTGTACCACTGAGGCTCTGAATCCTCAGATTATCTGTATGGTGTAGACAGACTGAAACTGTTGGTTTATTTCTGTCTCTTTTTTTTTGGCTAGTAGAAGTTATGAATTGACAGTAACTTAAAAATTTAGCGTAAAAGTCGTATGCAGAGAAAGTTTCAGCTGCCAATTTTGCTGTATCAAAACACCATTTTGTAAGCTTCTGATGTGCAATTACTTCTTTCTGGGCACATAACGTTCTCTCCTTCTCTCCCTCTCTGTCTCTCTTTTCATTTTCTCCCTAATACTCTCAAACATTCGCTGGCCTTTACGCCACTCCAAAAAATCCCCTCTGCGATAGCTGTTTTATGTAAATTGCAACATTGATTAGACAATTGAAAGGAACAATTGTACATTGATCTTAATTCCCAAGACCTTTTTTAATGAAAAAAGCCATTAAGGTGTTTGATATGTAAAGAAATAGTGTACCATCAGCGGGTCATTATCGCAAAATAACCCCCTGATTGAGTGATCTGGACTTGTCTCGCTCTGAACAGGTTTATTTTGCAATAATGTCAGGCTGACTGTACATTTATCTTGATTATTACATGACCACTCACTGAATAAATGAATAATAAGTAAATACATGGGCATGACATATTGATCCGAGCTGAAATTATACTACTGTTAAAAAGTTTTTAACAGCAGTAAAAAAAAGGAAAAAAAATAAATGAAATTAATGCTATTATTCAACAATGACTACGTTTAAATGTGCACTAATAATGTGATTAAATCAGAGTAAGGACTTAATCGCTGTGAGATGTTTACATGACACAAGCAAACCTCTTCAATCCTGTTTACATGCAATTTTCATTATTCTGAATATTTGCTAAGAATTGTGGTTAGTTTTATTAAACCTCAATGTACTGCATAAATTTGATGTGTTGTAATAATAACATTTCACAGTATTACTGTTTTTACTGTGTTTTTGATCAATTAAATTCAGCATCAGTGAGACTTCTTTTAAAAACTTTAAAAATCTCACTGACCCCAAACTTATGAATGGTGCTGTATTTTATGTGTCTTAAAGGGGTCATATGATGCGATTTCAAGTTTTCCTTTCTCTTTGGAGTGTTAAAAGCTGTTCGTGAATAGATAAGAATAAGATCCCTAAAGTTGCAAAGACTAAAGTCTTAAACCCAAAGAGATATTCTTTATAAAAGTTAAGACTCATCCACGCCCTCCTAAAATGGCTCGTTTTAACACGCCCCCACATGTCTACGTCACTGTGTGGGAAGATTTGCATAACGCCGCCCAAATGTTCACACAAAGAAAGAAGGCGTAACTTTATTGTTGCTGCCACCGCCGCCGCCATGTTGTGAAGACACTGTGTTTCGTTGCGAAAGCGAAAATACTTTGTTTGGCCTTCCAAAAGAGATCCTGGGAGATCCTGATCCTGGGAGAGTAGACTACAATGCCGGCTGTCTGACTCACTGACTGTAAGTATGTTTTCATATTTTAAGGATTTGCCACTGATGATTCAAATGTGAGTTTTGAACAGCGTAGAGTAGCGCTTGTTGTTTGTCCGATCACAAATGCAGACATGGTTTTATGTTTACGTGGGGCGATGCAACACAACGCATAAAAAGGCAGTATAAGTCATTATAATCTGTAATTATGTCCCCACTGGATGCAACAAATGCCTCGTTTATAATGGGTTTGAATGTTTTTGTCTCGTCGCTCCGGCCGGGACATGGCATCACAGTATGGTAAGGGGCGTAACATTTCCATCACACAATGAGGTATTCAGCCAATCACAATGCACTGGAAAGCTGGCCAATCAGAGCACACCTCGCTTTTCAGAGCGATGAGCTTTGTAAAAATTGGCACGTTTCAGAAAGGCGGGGCATAGAGGAGAAACAATAATGTACAGTATGTGGAAAAT
>NW_015506415.1:0-6783 GCF_001515645.1 Sinocyclocheilus grahami | reverse complement strand
AAGATCAACAACTGATACGCAAGTTCACTGCAGTTGTGTTTGTGTGAAACGAGAGAGCAAATACACAGAGTGATATGTAAGACATGAAAGTAGCATCAGCTTTAGTTACCTAGATGAATGATCTCATATATAGCATTGCCCTGTAAGGCGGCTGATATTAGGAAATATTACTGCTCGACTGCGTGATTGACCAATCAGAATTGTGCCAGGAAACATGCCTCATGCCCACCTCTCTGTCCCCTGTGTGAAATGTCTACAGCTTGATCTCAATTAATGTGTTGATCTGATTTTCTTCATCAGTAGTGTCTCTGGGATGATCATTGTTTAGGACATATTTTCACAAGCATCCTAAACTGATTACAAGCACTTTATCACTATTAGGAGTGTCTTTAAGTAATTACAATCATATCTTGACCTCTGATCATTAACAACAACATCACATTATGTCTGTTTGTCCCAGATGTGCTATTATTATGAGAGGCCTTCTTTCATTTGCCTGAGTCTCTTTGGTTTTGACCCAGAGCTGTTTGTTCAGCAAGAGGAGTCGAGAGGGGATTTAATTTGCTGAAATGACTGGCTAATAGTGTTTAATGAGCTGTGTTTTGGCATGATGATGTATTCCGGAACTTGTCTGAGGAGAGAGGTGATGTGACACCACCCATCCACAATCGGAGAGAGGGTGTGTGTGTGTGTGTGTGTGTTTGCACCTGATCTTGTCATTTTTAATAGAAGCTGACTTACAGAGCTCCCAGAATGCTCTTCGATCTCATCTCAGTAGCTGTTGGAGAAGTGGGACTTGCCTCACATCACAAACTTAACATCTCGGTACTAAAGGGAAAGCTTTTAATGCGTGTCTGAGATGCCAGTCATGAACCCGAGCCACTGGGTATGTTCAATATAAGAGTCACTGTGGCGTCATTGGACCAGAAAATGGCATCTCAGCACTGCACAATGAGCTCGGCAAGCTTCTGAAGGGCTCACAGAGGTTGGGTCGCATTAATCCTAAGGATTTTCATATGAACCTGAAATATAACACAGTGACTTTCATTGTTTTTGCTTTTTGTGTAGTCTTTGTTTTCGTCATTTAATTAATAGGTTAGATGGATGCAAACATATCAACCAGTGCTGTTTTTGTTAATTGAAATAAAATAAAATATAAATATTGGATGAAAAACTTAAACTCTTAAAATACTGAGAAATGTTTTCTTGGCAACTAACTAAAATAGTTAAAAGTTAAATAGAAGAAAAAATCACATATTAAAATTACTAAAACTTAAACTAAAATTTAAATATAAACTGAAAATATAAAAATCTAATTTCATCCAAAATATTAATAAATACTTTTTAGATAAATAATTCAAAAATCAAAACAGACAATTTTTTCACTAAATATCAGTGCATGTTTTACTGGGGTAAGCTGGATGGGACCTTGCCATTAAAAGCCTATTGGAGCTTGAATGTAAAAATTATGAAGCACAAAATTAATGGAATATGTGAACTATATAAACAAATATATATATAACAATATAACAACAAAACTCCTGTACACTTATGTACACTGGAGAAAGACATGGATTATTTTATGTCTGCTTAAAATTTCTTTTGAGAGAAGTATTATTTTTCCTATTTTTACCCAAATTACGATGGATTGGCCATTATTGAGAAAATCAAGGACTAAAGCGGGGGAACTACAAGAAAAAATCCCTCCATGAATTCTAACAGTATGTTATTATTTTTGTTATTAATTACTCTCTTTTTTTAAATATTACATTTCTAATAAAAAAAAAAATCACATTTTGGTATGCATTTCACAAATTTTTGTATGTAATATTTACCTTGCAAAATGTAAAAGTTAATGACATACTCAATCATTTGGCTTTTTTGTGAATAAGGGCAAATAAAATCTTTTAAAGAGAGCATGCAAGTAAAATTTCTTTGAACAATTAAAAAGGCACTAACATCATAACATCTAAAAGACAAATCACAATTATAAAACAAGTCTTTTTCATAGAAACTCCATATATGCATCACAGTAATAGAATTCCAGGAAATCACAAATATGAACAAAGGCAACCAGCTATTGCTGTGACTGAATAAAAAGAAAATAGAAACGATTTGAATGATGAAACATGAAGAAAATAAACACTCGACTGAGACAATTTTTTTATCTGTGACGGTTTTAATCAACGGTTTATCTGTGTTCTTCAATCCATCTCGGGTATTTTCATACTGATTAAGTATATGTATAATCCATTGCTAATTGACATAGCCTTTATTTCAGCAAAGAATATATTTTCTGCCATTATGTGATATAAAGCCACATCAGATCACAAAAAGAAGTTATTTCAAACATTCGACTGATGTTGTGGAGTAAAAACGTCTCGGTTACGTATGTAACCCTCGTTCCCTGAAGGAGGGAACGGAGACGTCACGTCGGTGACCGACTAATTGGGATCTCGCTTAAAGAGAGACCAATCCACTTTAAGTGTAAACGCCCCAGGAGCCTCTGAAATTGCTTCAGTGGGACCGCTGTCCTGCCGTTGAATGCATTCAAGCAGTTCAGCACCGACCGCGCACGTTCCTCTGTGAGGCATGCTGTCTGTTCGACCGAATCCAACTCCATACCGAGAAAATAGATCCTCTGCGTCGGGGAAAGTTTGCCCTTTTCCAGTTGACCCGAAGACCCAACTGGCTGTGCTGCCGGAGCACCAGGTCGCTGTGCTCGCACAACTGCTCCCGAGACTGTGCTAGTATGAGCCAATCGTCGAGGTAGTTGAGGATGCGAACACCTTGCTCTCTGAGGGGAAAAAGAGCCCCCTCTGCAACTTTCGTGAAGACAAGGGGAGACAGGGACAGCCCGAAGGGCAGGACCTTGTACTGATATGCACGTCCTTTTAACGCGAACCGCAGAAATGGTCTGTGGATGGTCAATCGGCTGGAGGGACCGGCTCTATCACGTCCTTCGCCAGTAGGACTGCGATCTTTGCACGCATGACAGGAGCATCGGCCGCCTTGACTGCCGTGAAGTGGATGCCACTGAACTTGGGGGAATGCCGGGCAAACTGAATCCCATAGCCAAGGCTGATGGTCCGCAGAAGCCAGCGAGATGGGCTGGGTAGTGCTAGCCAGGCACCCAGATACCGTGCAAGCGGGACCAGCGGAACCACCATGGTACCCGCAGTGGGGCAGTGAGGTAGAACGCAGGGACACAACTCGGGCGGCTTGTGAGCGGACCGAAGAGGGATCTGAGTGTGCAATGCAATGCTTACCTGGTTCCACAGTTTGGCAGAGGGTGCGTGAGTAGGGCCTTTGTTGATGCTCTCAAACCGCCTGCTGCTGCCTGCTGGCGATGGAGGATGAGTGTGGTCCGGTGTTGGTCTGTCCGTGACTCTCAGTGCCCTCCTGAGATAGAGAGATAGAGAAAACCTTTCTCTCATCGAGATTTTCCAGATTCTCCACCCGGCCCTCCTCTGGGGGAGGGAGACACCAACCCCGTCACATGTCCCGGGGCCTCCTGCTCTTTCGCTCACCGCCAGGTTTGACGGGGGCCTGGACAGGTGGGGTGGCCTGCCTACGCCCAGCTCCACGGTGCCGCTTGCTGGAGGCTGCTGCAGATGCGGCGCGGGAGCAGGGGCGGACACAGGGATGTGCAACCGAGAGCCGCTGGGCCAAGCTCTCGACCGTGTCGCCGATGAGGCCGGTCTGGGACACAGGGGCATTAAGGAACCAAACTTTGTCGGCGCACCCTCATATCAACCAGACACAGCCAGAGATGGCACTCCTGGACCACAAGTGTGGACATTGCACGACCCAGAGAACTCGCGGTGACCTTCGTCACTCAGAGCGTGAGGTCAGTAGCGGTTCGGAGCTCTTTCAGAACTTCTGGATCATGACCACCCTCGTGCGGGTCCCTCAGTGCCTTTGTCTGATGAACCTGCAGTAACGCCGTAGCGTGTAAGGCGAAGGCAGCTTCTCCACAGGCCGTATAAGCATTGCCGGACAGGCCAGACGAGTACCTACAGACCCGGGAGGGGAGGCAGCCTGAAGTGCGCAACCCACTCGACACAGGAACGACCACTGCTGAAGCGCCATCTGCCAACACAAAAAGCTCCCAAGAGCGCGCTAGACTCATCACACACGATGCAGTTTGGTAGGTTTGGCCTTTTTATGCTCACGCTGTGATCAGCGGCAGCTGGATGCAATCATCACATGCCAATGTGCATTGGCTCGTTTAGTTTACACTCGAAGTGGATTGGTCTCTCTAAGCAAGATCCCAATTCGTCGGTCACTGACGTGGCTCGGAGTGACAGACTGAAAGGGAACATAATGTTACAATACTGTTCTCTTTTGCTGGACAACAGGTTTAGAACCCCTTCTCATTAGGTCTTTAAATGGGGGAAATTATTTAAACGCAAAACCAAAAAAAAAAAAAACGAAATTCACAAGTGCACATTCAACCGTGGATGTCGTACCGAACGGTTTAATATATTGAGAATTGTGGCATCCCTAATATATATATATATACACACAGACAACTTGTTCTTAGATTTAAGTTCAATCTTTCAGTTGAAATCTACCTTCATTATATAGTTGACTTTTATGAATGACAGTGTGGTTTCATTGCGTTTACCCAAAAGCTGTTACAAAAATATGAAAATGTTAGAATTTTAGTGTGGTGGATAGAATGAACATAAAATATTCTAATAATAATAATTTAAGGAGGTTCTAAATTAGTTGTTTAAAACAAGCGTCCGAAAGCACTGGTAGGAAAACAACAACAAAAAACATCCAGACCTTATGGTTACTTAGATACTGCCCTGCGTTAAAAATGATCAGCACAGTATGCATGGAAATGAATTAGCTGGACTGTGATGCATCGTCCATTTAATTAATTAATATCATATTATCATTAGTGTGGTTAAAATACACTGACTCCAGCACACAAGAGTAAACACACTAGAAAGGCACCTCTGTAATCATCTGTCTCGCAGTCTGTTTCATTTACATCTGTTAAAATTGGATTTGGAAGACATCTATTAAGTTTGCTGAAGCATCATTTCGCTCCTGAAGATAACACACACATGTTTCTATTAATAGGTGCTTGATCTTTTTGCCTCAAAGCCTGTCATCACCTGTCCACCACAGGATCTTAAACAAACCGCCGTTCTGCTCATAATGATAAACCCTGAGGAAGTTGGGCCGTTTCTCTTGCTCTTCCTCTCTTTCTCTCGCTTGCTCTTTCTCCCTGGATTTAAGACCCTGTTGTGAAACAGATAATGTACATTTAGGCTGCTTCAGTACTGTAGTGTGAATTTGAGGAATGATCTCTGTAAGGCCTGTGTGATCTCTCAAAGGATCGTTTTCATTTCCCTGACCTCTCCCTGCACCTTATGAGTGGCAAGTTGAAAATGTTTTATAGACATAAATAATACAAGTAACGCAGTATTAATTTCTGTGATACATATTTCAGAAAAAAGGATAATTATAGCAATTTGTTTCCCACCAGACCTACTTAAGAAGTGAATATTTTATTCGTTTTGAGAGTTATCCTAAATAATTGTCTAGAACCTGCTCGCAAATCATTCTATCTTGCTTTTAAGTGATTTGTCTCATGACATTTATATTTAGTCATTTAGCAGATGCTTTTATCCATAGCAACGTATGATGTTGTTCAATCAGTTTATCAAATGGCATGCAGCTAACAGTACTCACAGTACTGCAATGCAGAGTTTCAAGAGTAAATTCAAGTAGTGAAGATAGAGCAGAAGAATTTATTTATTTACTTTCATTGTTTCATTGTGGTTGGGATTATACGATTGTAATCAATTTGTCATGAGGGAAGCTGTATCAAACCAGCTTGTAGAATCTGCCTTTTGAAGTGGTCCGGAATGCTTATAAATCAGAAAAATAAGGATACAGTTTTTTTATTTTATGAAAACTAATGTGTGTAAAAGAAGTCTTGACTAATATAGCTTCGACGGTGTGTGTGGGTGAGTGTGTGTGCTTTTCCTCCAGGTCCACTTAAGGAATTAATATTTCATACTTTTACAATTATCTTAATTGTCTACAATCTGCTTGCGAATGGTTCTTTCGTGCATTTAAAAAAAATTTAAGTCATGAAAATTTCAGACGCTTGCATGTTAATGAATTGTCTGAACATTAAAACTAAGTGCATGAGATGTACAAAGTCTAGGTAATATGATAGCATGATATCAACATAAAGAGAGTGTAGCCATATTCTGTAGATGAATCAAACATATCATAAAAGCAGCTTATGTGTGTGCGTGGGGCGGGATGCTGAGGCTGTGTTTGATGACTCTAGTCTCAACCCTTGTTTTAGCAGGGCTGTGTGTTGAACCGTGACTCTGCTAATGACATATATTGCTGCTGGTTTTTACCCTGTAATTCCACCTGATGGACGGTAATGACGCTGAGAGACTCCATCAGTGTCATGCCTGGGTTATCTGTATGGATCCTGTCTGGCAGCCCGCACCATTATCGGCCTGGTTGTCATCATTAACGCCGCTACAGAGATGCACTGCAGCCCAGCTCCTACCCAACAGCTACACTGAATTTTGCAGCCCATGCTGGCTACACTACAACCTGCAACGCTCCCATCGCTGAGCTCATGCAAACAGGGTGCTGGGGATTCTGCCTTCTCTGCATGCAAGCAAAAAAAAATCAGTGTGTTCACAGCAGCACTGTGGGGAGAGAGGGTGAAAGGGTCAGAGTGAGAGTGGAAATTAGGTCATGGGGAGTGTTTTTTTTTTTATCAGTCAATCG
>NW_015506414.1:293473-294407 GCF_001515645.1 Sinocyclocheilus grahami | reverse complement strand
AGCATCAGCAGGAAGGGACGGGGTAAAGAGTGTGTGTTTGGATGTCATGATCAGTCCTGGAGTTTGAGCTGCTCTTCCTCCAGTTACTCATTCATACACAATAACACAAAGACTGCTCTCTCTGTGAAGCCCATCAGCAGCAGAATAGGAGTGTTTGTGGATCACAGTGCTGGAACTCTGTCCTTCTACAGCGTCTCTGACACAATGAGCCTCATCCACACAGTCCAGACCACATTCACTCAGCCACTCTATCCTGGGTTTTATGTTTATTATGGATCAGTGAAACTGTGTTGATGAATCAGAATAGACTGATGAGAGATTCTACCCATAATGCTTTGAGCTGCATGATAAATCAGTAACAGTGAGATGTTAGAGTCTCTTCATAACATTTATACTGCAGCTGAACTTCTGTCAGGGAAATAACATGTCAGAACTAGATAAAGTTTGTTGAGACCAGAAAGCTTTAACCCTTTCACACGTGAGTTTTCAGTAAAATATTCTAGCTGAGCAGGAGTTTTTTAGGCGACCGTTATTTTAGAATGCATCGCCTTATTGTTTCCATGGTGACGCCTCATGCATGTCATGTGACACACGCAGCCACAATAGTGCTGTATGACAGATGTATCGCTTTAATTTCGTTTTTCCTTTTTTATTATAAATATTCACAAATGTGCTCACTAAATTATGAAACATCTGATATTCTCAAATACACTATATAGCCAAAAGTATTGGAACACCCTCTTCTACCCTTACGAAAAAGAAGTTTATTCAAGTGTGCTATTAGTATACTTCTTTTAAACTAAAAAATAGGAAAATATACTTTTAGTCTACTTTCTATGTACTTCTCAGAAATATACTTAAAATGACATTTAAGTATACTTGACTTATAGCCTACTTAGAAAAAGTCTAAATATATTTGAGCTATAATTGTGCT
>NW_015506414.1:288210-292936 GCF_001515645.1 Sinocyclocheilus grahami | reverse complement strand
CTCAAAGTTTACTTCTGTTATACTTAAAAGTATACTTTTGTTTACTAGAAAGTGGGCCAGTTTAGTCCCAAGGAGTATTGAAATAGTACACTTGCAAGTATACTACTTTTTGGTAAGGGTAATCAACAGGTTTAACTACTTTAGTAATTTCCACGAGTGCAGATCTGAATGTTGAAGCATATAATGCTATTCCAGGGAATTGCGTGCTTCTAATTTTATAGCAGCAGTTTTCAAAAAGAAATGATTGATTGAGTCAATGTGGAAAAACTTTCCATCTTTGCTGCCACAGTTTTGGAAGCGCCTTTTTCTGTTCTAAAGAAGCAGGTGTCCCAATACTTTTGTCCATATAGTGTATGTGCAAGTAAATGTATTTGGTAGTTTAAACACTTTTATAATTAAAGGGTTAATAAGTTCTAAAAAGTTTCATAAGTTTTGAAAAGTTGCTAGGGTGTTGCTAATAGGGAACTCGGGGTGGTTGCTAGGGTATTTCTATGAGGTTGTTAAGGTGCTTGGAGTGGTTGCTATGTAGTTGCTAGGGTACTTATAGTGGTTGCTAGAGTGTTACTATGAAATTGCTGGTATCATCATATTAAGGTCAATGTAAGTCTATGGGATTTTTATGATTTGTAATCTTCATTTGCATGAAAACCGTAAGTCTGATCAGTTAGAAAAGATATAGCAACTTAAGATCAGTCTGAAGATCTGGGCTGGGTTTGGGGGATGTAGAGTTAAAGCTCTAGGAGGAGTTAAGAGTCTCAGAAGAAGAAGAACTAAGTTTAAACAGCGCTTCAGTGAGTTGTTTAATGCAGACACACAGATGCTGTTTACTCTGTTCATGTGGAGATCTCAAAGTCTTCATGTGAAATAAGACCCTTGTTCACACTCACTGTTTAACCTGATCTTTCAGACCACAACAAATAAAATAAAATAAAAAATGGGTTTGAGCGATTTACAAAGCAAATCTGATTTTTGTTCTGGTTCTGGTTTAGTATTAATTTAGTGTCTTCAGTGTGCATATATTAATATGATTGATATGCATTAAACATTAAGTAATAAATGAGTTTAAATCCTATTGTGTTGTGATTCATCATGTTACCTCTGTCAAACATTTCTGTTTTCAAAGGGCAATACTGATGAAAATAAAATCTCGTGTCATGATGCAGGTGGGATCTCATACTTCAGGCGGTTTCTCGGTGTGTCTGTGTGTGATCATAAAGAACGGCTCGGGGTCTTCTGAGCAGCTGATTGATCAATCTGCACTTATTAATGAGTATGCATGTCACACTAATCTATTCTTGCCGTGTAAGTTACAGATGCATGACTCTGGATCTGTATTCAGAAAGAAGTTTGTCTCATCACTCACTGTTTACTTCAGGCTTTTGACTTCAAGCCAATTCAACTTGCCAAGAGTATATTTTACTAGAAAACGAGAGAAACCGTGCTATAACGATGTGATTTTTTTTTTGTGATTATTGTTAGTTATTTCTTTTGGTGTGCTGTAAAAAGCTTGTGTTTTTACATGTGTTGATTTAGAGCAGTAACGCTCAGGCTATTTTTAGCCTGTTTAAGCTCTTCAGCGTGTCAGTGTTTGCAGCGGATAGCAAACATTACTCTCAAATAAAGCAGCAGAAACACATGGACATGAACTCAAGAACACCAGCAAACCACACTGAGAATCACATTCTCATCACAGCACACCAGATGAGGGGCAGGTGAGGAGGATGAACTAATAATGACATAACGAGAACAGGAACAGCAAATATGGGCAAAAGGAACTAACTAATGAGTACATGAGGAATGAAAACACAACAAAACGTCCAAAGGGGAGTGACAGGCATAACATATTACCTTAATAAAGACAAAGACTGAAATGAAATGAAAATGTGTGTTTACCAATAAAGCAAGAGTAAACACAGAGCTGAGGACAAAACCTCAAACCAGGGTTATTATAGTTAACTAAACCAACCAACCAAAAATAAATAGATTAATTAATTAATTTAAAATGTTAACTGAAATGAAATAAAATATTTAAAATCACATTTTAGTTCAGGTAGTTACCAATGCAACATTTCTCATTTTTATTTAGTTTAACATGATGCCCTAAAATAACTAAAACTTAAATTAAAATTCATATAAAACTATTTAGACATTTGATTAGCATACTACTGTATATCACTGATAAAATCATACAAGCAAGCATGTGAGATGTTCAGATGTTAAAACTAGTGGTCGTGTGTTGATGGCAGGTTCATGAATATCTGCCTCCACTGTAAAAATCATTAGGAGCATAAAGCATCAAAAATACTGAACAGATTTATATGAATATATTAAAAATAACTCTTAACATCTATATAATTTAGCATGAGCAGTATATATAGCACATATGAGAACACTAGCGGTGTTTGTGTCTCTATCGCTTCTCAAACTCATCTCAGCATCCAGTACAGAAATCACCGCTGAAAAATCACATGAGCTTTGAAATCACTGACATTTTTATTCATCAAGCTATCTTCATTACATAATTGTAACACTCAGCCTTCAACAGCACAACTAACGTTTGTTCCGGGGCCTCTTAAAAGAGTTGGTTAGATTGATGGTTGTTTATTGTCTGTAATGTCCAATATATAAATGTGTGGAAGTCTTTATGTGTGTGTGTGTGTGTGTGTGAGAGAGAGAGCGAGAGAGAGAGAGAGAGAGAGAGAGTGTGTGTGTATGTGTGTGTGTGTGTGTGAGAGAGAGAGCGAGAGAGAGAGAGAGAGAGAGAGAGTGTGTGTGTATGTGTGTGTGTGTGTGTGAGAGAGAGAGCGAGAGAGAGAGAGAGAGAGAGAGAGTGTGTGTGTATGTGTGTGTGTGTGTGTGAGAGAGAGAGCGAGAGAGAGAGAGAGAGAGAGAGAGTGTGTGTGTATGTGTGTGTGTGTGTGTGAGAGAGAGAGCGAGAGAGAGAGAGAGAGAGAGAGAGTGTGTGTGTATGTGTGTGTGTGTGTGTGAGAGAGAGAGCGAGAGAGAGAGAGAGAGAGAGAGAGTGTGTGTGTATGTGTGTGTGTGTGTGTGAGAGAGAGAGCGAGAGAGAGAGAGAGAGAGAGAGAGTGTGTGTGTATGTGTGTGTGTGTGTGTGAGAGAGAGAGCGAGAGAGAGAGAGAGAGAGAGAGAGTGTGTGTGTATGTGTGTGTGTGTGTGTGAGAGAGAGAGAGAGAGAGAGAGAGAGAGATTGGTCACAATCACAAGAGTCCGTGAGCTCGAAGGAGCAGCGCTGTCCTGTGAATCCTAACAAACCATACATCAATGGAAAGCTTATTTATTCAGCTTTCAGATGATGCATACATCTCAATTTTAAAAGAAAAAAATATTTTACTTACACATTACATGTAATAATAACTATCTTAAATCTTGATTTATTGCCACTGCGTCAAGGATGGAAAACGATGCAACTGAAATCACGTAGGTGTAATTCTGAATGATCCCTAGTGCAAACACATCCTAATGCATATCGTTTCTGAATGGCATGCAGTGCTTTACACTCTTCACGCGTCAGTTCTGCTGAAGCTCAGCGCGTCAGACGCGCGCTCCTCGGAGATCAGCAGAATTATTGCAGCGCGCAGCGCGCAGGCGTGATCCAGTCTGAGCCGCGCGAGCTGGAGGCCAGTCGCTCGTGCAGCGCGTCTCTTCCGTCTCCTGAGCTCCACCTCTCCCGCCGGACATGCCCTCCGGACCCCGGCGACGCTCCACGTCTCTGTCCGGCGCGTAAATGGCCCTCCCGCCATGGACGAAACGCCGTTCCAGAAAATCAAGACGCGGCGCAGGAGGAGCCACTGCCCGCCCGGGGTCATCGCCTGCGAGGACGAGTTCGACTGCAAGGAGCTCGAGTCGCTCTTCCGCAGCTACAGCCTGAAGCTGGAGCAGACGCGCACGCTGACGGCGCTGACGGTGCTCGCGCTGCTGGCGTCCAGCCTCAGCCTGCTGGAGCTGCTGCTGTCCGGCGCCAGCCTCACCGTCGCCAAGGGCTCGTACCCGGTGCACTCCGTCGTCTTCGTCTCGCTCTTCATCGTCACCAACGTCAAGTACCTGCGGGCGAGCCAGCTGCAGCAGATCGCGCACCTGAGTCTGCTCTTCTGCTTCAGCTTCTCGCTGCTGTGCTGCCCGTTCGCCGCGGCTCCGGAGCAGGGCGTGTGGCAGCTGCTGCTGCTGACGTTCGTGGCGTACGCGCTGCTGCCGGTGCGCACGCTGCTCGCGCTGCTGTTCGGTGTGCTGGTGTCCCTGGCGCACACCATCGTCACGGCGACGTCGGTGACGCCGAAGACGCAGCGGCTGTGGAGAGCGGTGAGTTCAGCACTGGACAGCGAACAGTTACATTTAGTCATTTAGCAGACGCTTTCATCCAAAGCGACTTACAAATGAAGACAGTTACACTGAGAGCGAGCAGACTCTCATCTGTGTCCCTGCAGCACAAAAGCAGTCATAAGCAGCACAGGTATATTTGTAGCAATAGCCAACAATACATTGTATGGGTCACAATTATACATTTCTCTTTTATGCCAAAAATCATTAGGATATTAAGTAAAGATCATGTTCCATGAAGATATTTTGTAAATCTCCTACCGTAAATATATCAAAACTTAATTTTTGATTAGTAATATGCATTGCTAAGAACTTAATTTGAACAACTTTAATTAGATTTTTTAATTAGATTTTTGACTTTGATTTTCTCAATATTTAGATTTTTTTGCAC
>NW_015506414.1:271237-288160 GCF_001515645.1 Sinocyclocheilus grahami | reverse complement strand
CACACACACACACACACACACACACACACACACACACACACACACACACTTATCCCTCGTAATGCATTCAGCACTGGACAGCGACCAGCAGTCAGTCACACAGAGAGCATTCAGACTCATATATAAAGTTGAAGTCAAAAGTTTACATACACCTTATAGAATCTGCAAAATGTTAATTATTTTACAAAAATAAGAGGGATTGCACAAAAGGCATGTTATTGCTTATTTAGTACTGACCTGAATAAGATATTTCACATAATTATATAGTCCACAACAGTAAATAATAGTTGAATTGATAAAAATGACCGGTTCAAAAGTTTACATTTACATTTACAAAAGATTCTTAATACAGTGTTGTTGCCTGAATGATCCACAGCTGTGTTTTTGTGTTTAGTGATAGTTGTTCATGAGTCCCTTGTTTGTCCTGAACAGTTAAACTGCTGCTGTTCTTCAGAAAAACCCCCAGCTCCCACAAATTCTTTGGTTTTCCAGTATTTTTGTGTATTTTAACCCTTTCCAAATTCCAACAATGACTGTATGATTTTGAGATGCATCCTTTCACGCTGAGGACGACCGAGGGACTCTTATGCAGCTATTACAGAAGCTTCAAACGTTCACTAATGCTCCAGAAGGACACACCATGCATTAAGAGCCTGAAAACTTTTTAACAGAATAAAGATGTACATTTATCTTATTTTGACTAGATATCATATTTTTTCATTTAGTACTGCCCTTCAGAAGCTACATAAGATACTTACGTGTTTCCCAGAAGACAAAATAAGTGAAATTTACCCTGATCTTCAAATTCAAAAAGTTTTCACCCCCGGCTCTTAATGCATTGTTTTTCATCTAACCCTCAGAGTGCATTCAAAACTGTGTACAATTTTCAGCACTGGACAGCGATCAGACTCACACATACAGACACCAGGTTACTCAAGCATAATGGTTTTTATTTAACTTTTGTTTTCTCAAACAACATAAATATATGAAAAGTTTTCAAACAAAATACATTCATTTTACTTGCATAAACTTTCACTTTCAGGCAAATAGTGATACGTTTTCAATGCTGCAGTGGTGCAGATTCACGTTTATAAACAAAATCCAGTCCCAAAGGTGTGTGAGATATGGGGAAATGGCTAAACATATATATTACAAAAGATATTTTGACACTAGTATTACTTCATAGATAATTTTACAAAAAGTATTTTGACACCTAATGGTGCTCCATACATAACCGTGTCAAAATGACCCAAACATGACACGTGTAACATGTTTTTAAATGGTTATTTAAAAAAAAAAGGTATATTTTGAGTGTTTTAAAGCATTTGCAAAGGTTCATTCACTTAAAACTTTTTTTTTTTTTAAATTTGTATGTATCTCTTCCAGATCAAAATGTAGCTGAATGCATTATGAGGGTTAAGAGCAGAGATGCGCTGGAATGGTTTCTACCTCCTGTCGCACACAAGATGACTTGAACTGTTTAACTTGAGCAGATGTTTCTGAATTATAATTCAGATTAATCAGTGCAATAATTACTAAAGATAATAAAATAAGTACCGATGCTATCTGAACAACAGAATGTGAAAAATATCTAAAGAATAGGACATTACATATCATTAATGCTTTCCAGAAACTTTACATTTCATCCAAAACATTTGTTTGTCGTTTAGTGTGCTCTCTTTTCTAAAACACCAATGAGGAACCTCAGGTTAACAAACACTTAAAAATGTAAATGAAACAAAGAATATTGGAGGACGTTTTTACAAGAACATGCTATTTCAGTCTTTGTCAAATTCATTTAAAATTGTGTTTTATTCTGGAATGAGAACAGGTTGAGTGTGTGGGACTGAGCGCTTGTAGTCTGTTGCGTGACATATACTTCTGATCTTATTCTGAGGCCTTCACGAAAGAGACAGAAACACACGGCACGTCTGCTGCAAGGGGCCGTTCACACAGAACACGTTTGGCTTTGAAAAATCTTGTGTCATGCGTGAGACATTTTTCACATATGTGTGTAGTTTGGCGTGTTTGTGGCTAATTATTTTATGTTTGTGTGTAGAGTTACTATGCAAAAATACCCTTTTTAGAAATGTTAAAACAGTTTTCAAAGAAGTGTGATGTTTTGTATGTTGTGTGTGTGTTTGGTGGGTTGTGTGGAGAGTTTTGAGAAATGGAGCCATAGTTTCAAAAGCTGTGTGTAAGCATTTTGAAAAAAACTGTAATAAAATTATGACACCTATTTCAACACAGTTGAACTGATTTAATTTAACTTAAATTAAGTTAATTGTACTGATGAGTAAAATTCATGCTAATTTAATGAGATCACACCAATTTCATTTGACATGTGAATGTTCCCTGAACATAATTCACTCTTGTTCAGACTGGTGCCTTTGTGCAGAGTTGTGTGTGTTTTTTTTGAGTGTAGAAAAACAATAGAAAAGAATGTGAAGTCAGAAGACATGTGAAAGCACACTTCTCTCTCTGGTCTGTTTGCATGTAAATCAGTGAGTTTTCAGCATGTGAGACAGAGAGAGAGAGAGAGTAAGGCCGGCTAAATAAAGGCTCTGCATGTGCGTGTGTCCTCTGACGAATCTAATCCAATAAAGAGCAGATATACTCACGTCCCTGAACCCAAACCAGCTCTGTCCTTGCTGAAGAGGACAAACACATGTCAGAAGAGGGGATCCTCTGTGACTGAACCTTCACAGAGACCTGAGCTGATGTCTCCTGACAGTTCACTTCCTACATAATTCACTGAAATCTTAATCAGATGGAGCAATCAATAAAAGTCTGACACCCAGATTCAAATAATAGAGTATAAATACAGTATACATCTCTTTTAGTCTGAGCTCCTGATGGACAAACAGCAGATTCTTAAGAGAGCAAATACGAGTCTTTGTGTTTCCTCATGTGAAGTGTTAGGAAGCGTCTAATGATTTTCCGTGTGTTTTTTCCTGCAGTATTCTGTTTGCGGATATCGTGGGCTTCACGAGTCTGGCGTCGCAGTGCACTGCGCAGGAGCTCGTTAAACTCCTCAACGAGCTCTTCGGCAAGTTTGACGAGCTCGCCACGGTGAGTCGCTCTCATTGGTTCACGCCTGTTGCTAAGGTGACTTCACACCCCGGCAACAGCAACAGGAGGACAGGTGTGAGTGCATAATCAGAGAGTTATATGTGATAAAGACGAAATGATGACAGCGGTGGGATCATGTTAGGCTGATCCCTCAGGAGTTATATGTGTGAAAGAGCTTCACAAACATCTTGTCAAGCATACAGTATCTTTATTTTCAAATAGTTGTATCTCAGCCAAATATTGTCCTATCATAACAAACCATACATCAATGGAAAGCTTTCAGGTGATGTATAAATCTCAACTTTGAAAAATTGACCCTTATGAGGGGTTTTGTGCTCCAGGGTCACATATTATTCAAAAGAACAATTAAAATGTCGTTTTTGACCCAATAGAATGTGGGCTTCTTTTGGCATATATAGCCTACTGTTCATTATAAAAGTATTGAAATAGCGGAGTTTTTCTTTTCTTCATTTTAAATATATAAAAGAATATTGGAAAGTCAGATATTTTCTGACTTGGTGATGTTTTTTCTGAATATTCTTTAGTGATGTTTTAGGTAAATATCAGGGTGATTCATTGCGTGAGTATTTCAGCTTGCTCATAGACAAGTTCAATCAGGGTCGTTTTCAGTCTCTTGCACGCTCACACCGGTTAAACCTCTCCTGTTTGTCTTCATTAGGGTTTGTGAAGGTGAAGGTGCTCTAATGTGAAGACGTGTGCCTGTTCAAGTAAACATGTAGATGTATCTCGATGTAATCTAGACATTAGAATAGCTTACATTCACATGTGCCTATGAAATCCTTTAATCCATGGATTACAGACATGTTTCTGTCAGCGTCAGAAGGTCTTTTAGCAGGTCTGCGCTCAGTGTTTCAGAGTGATTGTCGATCTGTGGTGTGAGTTTGTTTCGTTGCAGGGTCAGTTTGTTCACATGTTTCATTTGATCCACTCATACTCCTTCTGTTTGGATTGAATCTCACACATGCTCGTCCATATAATCCAAATTGACAAAACAAACACACACTTATGAATGAGGAAAAACAGAGCCAATTTATCCTAGAGATGTCAACAGTATTAACAGAACCATATTATTGTAGTTCCACGACAAACCAGAACTAGTGCAGAAGTGAATAGAACAGGAAGGACATAGCTTTGTAAATATAAAACATGAGCAGTGCCTGTATTTTTGGTGGTTGTGGGTGAATTAATTGCCTGTGGAAGAGGAGTATCTTCAGATGGCTCTAGAGAGTTGTGATGGTCTCAGCAGATCTGGAGGAGTTTTGCAGGAACAGAAAGTGTTAATGTTGTAGTAGGCGTCGTTTTGACCTGGTTATAATGGTTATTCGAGGTGAGCTCATTTACTCAGTCCTAGATGCCTGAAGGTCACGCAGAGATGAGATGATGGGTTTGAAAGCTACAATGACAGGTAGAGCTGTGTATCATCTGTATAGAGGCAGTAGAGGTTGTGTATATGGACAATTGGAGGGGACCAAGCACTGAACCCTGTGGCACCCCAGTGTTTACCATCTGCCTCAACAACCCCGCAAAGGATCTGCTTGTGTCAGTGAACTATAGATCCTTTGACAGCAAGAAGCATCTTATGATTCACCCTGTTGAAGCCAGTGGACAGGTCTAGTATAATGTTTTGGAGTGAACGTATGCCAGCTGCAGAGTTTGAGCTGCTCCTTTCCTCCTCTCCTGAATGTCTTATGAAAGAAAAAAAGAGAGAGCTGCCTGAACACAGTTTTGACAGGAGAGGGACCTATCTGGTGGGGTTAAGTATTGTTTTTTAGAGTCGTCAGGTTAATCGAGTGGTGGGAAAGAGGCCAGTAATAAGATATGTAAGAGGATTGTGGAGTGGAACGCTCTTCATTGGGCAAAACCACTTCAGGAGGTTCAGTCTGATCCAATTAAGTGTTTATATGGTGTGACGTGCAGACTCACTGACTTGGCATTGTGGGAAAGCAGTTGTGATTGTAGCTGACCCTGGATCAGTTATGGATCAGGATTAGAGTGAGGATGTGTTTCATGAGATGTGTTTCAACAATCTAGTTGTCTAAAATTATGTATTACGACTATTGAATTATGTATTACGATTATTGTTGACTATTTGATGAATTGCTTTGTTCCTCTTTTGTGAGTCACTTTGGATAAAAGCATTTGCTAATTGCATGCATTGTTTTAATGTGAATATGGACAATGAAGAGATATTAATGTAAGCCAATGAAACTACAGAATCTACTTGTTCAACACATTAAACCAGTCTCGGATATAAAGAGAAAGCACTGGAGAAAAGCAGCAGATGCAGTATGAGGACTGCAGAATTCAACAGATCTGTCTGTAGCATTTTCAGTAATGACAACCATCCTGACGAGTCTGAAAATTAAAACTTCAGCGGCAGAAATCAAGTGAAAAGCGCTGGGTTTATTTTGGACTGGATTGTAATGTAGATTGTGTAACACCTAATAAACACTTCAAGTGAAAGAACAGAGCTAGAGCTCTTCCGTTATAATGAACCAGCCCCAGACATGGTGAGAATGAGAGATTTACTGTGCTTCACTGATTTAGCGTCTGTGAGACCGCAGAAGCCTTGTCAAAAATATAGATTTTTAGATACAAATCACTACTGAAATATTTGAGAGTTCAATAACACTTTTCCACAGTATCGATGCACCGATACCAGCTGTGTTTTCTCTCTCTCTCCTCTCTCTGACAGCGCATTATTTTCACATTCACATAACATTCAACAGATGATTTATAATGAGAAGTGTCTGTATTCCTGTTGTCACAGAAACTTAAATGATTCCCTGCAGGTTTCTGCCAAAATTAAAAGGCTTTAACTCTCGCAAATAAAGAAATTAAGACATAAGTATTGTAATGTTTCTACAGTAAGTTAAAATAATGAAATATTATTTTTATTTTAAAGTGAAGTTGTATTATAAAACATTTATGTCTTAGAGATAATAATAGCAATACAAGATTATTTATTAATATTTATTGCTATATTTATTATTATATTTTAATTATTTGACTTCCTAAAATCACTAATGTGAATGTGATGTGGACTGAAAGACTGAGATCACTTCAGATTGCACCAGCTTGGCCTGCATTTAACTTTAAAATGTACAGAAATGTCTTATACTCGTCAGATTTTATGCCCTTAATGTTATAGCAGGTTTTCACCGCAGTATCAAAAATGGTATTGAATATTGATATTTTACAAGGTATCATATCAAAGATAGATTCCAGCACTAGACTGTGTTAAACTCGTACTGCAGGACTCAACTGTCAAACTACGCTCATATGAACCCTGCACAAGAAACCCAAGACTTAACTGCCAATAGTCCAGAGGCTTTAAAAGCACAGCTATATGCAGAGTGAATGAACATTTGTGCTCCTGGACCACAAAACCTGTCATAAGGGTACATTTTTTTAAATTGAGATTTATACATCAATAAATACATCAATCGGTTTATACATCAATCAATAAATAAATAAGCTTTCCATTGATGTATGGTTTGTTAGGATAGGACAATATTGATATCCATTTAGGATAGGACAATATTGATATCCATAGAAAAATTGATAATTTTGACCCATACAATGTATTGTTGGTTATTGCTACAAATAGATATTTTACAAGGTATCATATCAAAGATAGATTCCAGCACTAGACTGTGTTAAACTCGTACTGCAGGACTCAACTGTCAAACTACGCTCATATGAACCCTGCACAAGAAACCCAAGACTTAACTGCCAATAGTCCAGAGGCTTTAAAAGCACAGCTATATGCAGAGTGAATGAACATTTGTGCTCCTGGACCACAAAACCTGTCATAAGGGTACATTTTTTTAAATTGAGATTTATACATCAATAAATACATCAATCGGTTTATACATCAATCAATAAATAAATAAGCTTTCCATTGATGTATGGTTTGTTTATAATTTTGACCCATACAATGTATTGTTGGTTATTGCTACAAATATACTGTACCTGTGCTACTTATGACTGCTTTTGTGCTCCAGGCTCACATTTATACGCAAATCACTGTGTTGTCAGAAAGTCACATGACAATGCTTATATTTTCTGACACTCATACTTCATGAACTACGCTCATATGAACCCTGCACAAGAAACCCAAGACTTAACTGCCAATAGTCCAGAGGCTTTAAAAGCACAGCTATATGCAGAGTGAATGAACATTTGTGCTCCTGGACCACAAAACCTGTCATAAGGGTACATTTTTTTAAATTGAGATTTATACATCAATAAATACATCAATCGGTTTATACATCAATCAATAAATAAATAAGCTTTCCATTGATGTATGGTTTGTTTATAATTTTGACCCATACAATGTATTGTTGGTTATTGCTACAAATATACTCTACCTGTGCTACTTATGACTGCTTTTGTGCTCCAGGCTCACATTTATACGCAAATCACTGTGTTGTCAGAAAGTCACATGACAATGCTTATATTTTCTGACACTCATACTTCATACTTCATACTTCATGCAGAGTTGCAGTTGTAAAGCTTCCTCCTCCTCTGTTCATCTGCAGGAGAATCACTGCCGGCGGATCAAGATTCTGGGCGACTGCTACTACTGTGTGTCTGGCCTGACGCAGCCCAAGACGGATCACGCTCACTGCTGCGTGGAGATGGGTCTGGACATGATCGACACCATCACGTGAGTGTGAGCCGCTGATGAAGGCTCTTCTTTAAGGGCAGCAGGATGATGAGTTCCTCAGTAAATCTAGTGTTCAATCACACACGCTTCACTCTAGTGTGTACTATATCCAGCACTGCTTCCCCAGTCACTCCTGAGAGGATATGTGCTGAGGATTGTTCTGGCTCCTTTCAGTCATACATCTGAATTATGATTATGAACGTTATGTACTTTTCCTTGAGTGATCATTGAATCTTCACCAAATCATCATCAGGCCCATGTGGACAAAAGCTGTTGAAAGATTTCTGATATGTCAGTGAAACTCTTTGAACTTTTGAAATAAAACTTCAGCAACATGTCTTACTTAAAATTGAATTTTATTTGTATTTATTTATTTGGCTTTTAACTTCTTAAAGTGTTAGTTCACCCAAATATGATCCTTCTGTCATCCTTCACACCTACCTGAATGTCTTCTGAAGGCATATGTTGTATAATAAACAGTGCAACAAAATGAGGGTGAGCTAATTATTTTGGGTGAACTATCCCTGATGAAGATTTGTTTTTAGCCACGACACATCTGTTTGTGGATTTGATTTGTATTTCAAATCGCTACAGTCATGATTTAGAAGAGCAGTGTCCCTTTATCCTTCAGGAACTCTTTGCATATTTTATTCATAACTATTTTGATATACTTTAGAGTTATTCTCTAACCCAGCAACAAATCCGATGGCAAAGCAACAAAAAGGTGAAACTCTGCAACTTCTGGAGTTATCACACAAAATTGTATATGTGCAGAACCACCTACTGGTTACAGTTAGACATAAACATATTACAATATACACAACTGGCCAAAAGTCTGGAATAATTAAGGTTAAATGTTTCTGAAAGAAGTCCCTTCCACTTGACAAGGCTGCATTTATTTGATTAAAAATACAGTAAAACAGTAATATTGTGAAATATTATTTCAAATGTTATTTATCTCAAACAGCTGTTTTCTGTGTGAATCTCTGTTAAACTGTAATGTATTTCTGTGATGCGCAGCTGTATTTTCAGCATCATTACTCCAGTCTTCAGCATCACATGATCTTCAGAAATCAGTATAATATGCTGATCTGCTGCTCAACAAACATTTCTGATTATTATCAATGTTGAAAACAGTCGTGATACATTTCCATCAAAATTTTTTTTTCTTTTTTTTTTTTTTTTAGTTAATCAAGGACGCATTAAATTGATCAAAAGTGACAGTAAATACATTTACAGTGTTACAAAATATTTCTATTTCAAATAAATGCTGTTCTTTTGAACTTTCTATTCATCTGTGAATCCTAAAAAAATCAAATGTATCACGGTTTCCACAAAAATATTCGGCAGCACGACTGTGTTCAACATTGACAATAATCAGAAAAAAAAGTTATTTTAAATTATAATAATATTTTACAGTATTACTGTTTCTACTGTATCTTTGATCAAATAAATGCAGCCTTGGTGAGCAGAAGAGACTTCAGAATTATTCCAGACTTTGACAGCTAGTGTAAACAGTTTGACTTATGGCTCATTAAACCACTTTTCATGTAAATCTTCATTCATTGATTATGGGTGACTGACTGACAGACACTGAGCTGTTGAGCGTGATTGTGTTCTTCAGGTCGGTGGCTGAAGCTACAGAGGTGGATCTGAACATGCGTGTGGGTCTGCACACGGGACGGGTGCTCTGTGGCGTGTTGGGCCTCAGAAAGTGGCAGTATGATGTGTGGTCCAACGACGTGACGCTGGCCAACGTGATGGAGGCTGGAGGACTGCCGGGGTGAGGAGCTCAAGCAATCAGCATCACACTCCTCTCCAGAACCCTGAGCTGCTTGAGAGCTGTTTCTCCTCTCGTCTGCTTGTTCTACAGGAAGGTGCACATCACTCGCGCCACGCTGGACTGTCTAAATGGAAATTACGAGGTGGAGCCGGGAAACGGGCGCGAGAGACACTCGTTCCTGCTCAAACATGACATCGAGACCTTCTTCATAGTGCCATCTCACCGCAGGAAGGTGTGTGTGCACATAACAGGGAACATTCCCACAAGTTCCACTAACATATTTTAAGAGATTCTTTAGTAATGTTTATGGAACATTCTTTAATGTTTGATATACATTATCATAATGTAGAGCGAAAGCATTCTTAGAACAACATTCTCAAAGCGTCCTTATGATGTTATTTGTAGTTAATGAACACTCTCAATGTTGAGAGAAAACACTCTTAGAATAGTACAAATAAACACTCAAATAATGTTATATTTTGGGTGAAAATAAAGTTAGAAATATATTTTAAGAATTTTTTCGCTAAGTTTTAAATAAACTTACAATCACAATAAAAAAACATACTCGGTTCCTAACTTACGAAGCCAGCCAGAATGGGTGGGGCATCTGGCTATATAAGCGGCATATCGCCACAGGATCCTCAGGTTACTTCGAATGAAGCGACGACTGAGTCGTGCAGCTACATAGCACGGCCAGTTACTCAGGGAACCGAGGTTACGTTAGTAACTGAGTACATTTCCTATCGATACTTCACTCGTACTGCGTCTGCTAAGACGTTATGGGGAACCAGTACAATCTTCCAGGGATCTGGAAGACTGGCACTGCTGCGGGCGCTGAAGGCGGTTCGTTTGTTCGTTTTTAATTCACTGCACGAACCAATGGCTGTGCAGTTACACTGCGTTATTGAAAAAGGCTTCAGTCATCGGAGAAAAAGGAGTTTTCCCCATAGCCACTTAGCAGACGCAGTACGAGTGAACGTTTTAGTAATATTTTACACTATATGAAGGACCAATTCTCACTATTAACTAGCATGCATATTACTAGCATATTTATTATTAGTACTTATAAAGCACATATTAATGTCTTATTCTGCATGAGCATGCTTTAGATCCCTTTATCCTTAAAACTCATCCCCAAACCTAACAACTACCGTACTAACTATTAATAAGCAGCAAATTAGGATTTTATTGAGGCAAAAGTCGTAGTCAATAGTGAGAATTGGAGCATAAACTAAAGTGTGACTGTAATTTTTAAAAACAATGTTCACAATGTTTTTATAATCTAAATTTGTCACTTGGGTGCATTTATTCATGCCATAGTATATTATCAAAAAATCATCAAACAAACTACAAAAATAACAATGTTCAACTATACATAAACTACAAAAATGACACAGAATTACTAAATGCACAGTAGATGTACAGTAGTACGTTTGTGACCAGAGGCGTCATGCCCATTCAAACGGAGGGGGCCCAAGTGGATTTTGAATTCAGCTTTCAAAAGACAAAAAATAGCCGAATAATATTTTTATATTTGATACAATCACCCCGGTGTGATTAGAACACTCATCACCAGCTGCTAAATTCATATCTGTGTTCTCTGGCTGGCGCTGAGCCAGAAACACACGCTTTTTTACAGCGCTGCGCATTATAACCAATCACACACAATTCTGTTGAGCTTATGAATGCAATGACCAATCAGAGGCGTTCATCGCTGAAATGCCGCTGTTTTGTTCACTTGCTCACTGACTGAATTCTCTGGCAAATTCTCTCATCAGAAACAAAGTGCAGATGTGCGTACGAATGTAAGTAAGATATTCATTTCACACTGTACACAGCTTCAGTGATTATAATGGGAGTTTTAGAGAGTGCTTGAACTCTGGCTAGACTGAATGAAAGTGCTGTTTGATAATGAAAATGTTCTTTGCTTTCTTTCTGTACAATGAAAGTGTTCTAATTAGTAACTTACAATGTTTTTATTAAATTCACATTAAATACAAAGTCACTATTAAAAATATTTTATGGCATGACACCCATATCTGGTGCTTAAGTAAAAAGACGGGTTTTATGTGTAGCTAATAGATTACACTATGAGGCTACTTTGCCCATCGCCCATTATATATTATATGAACTAACATAATCTATAATGGTGCAAAATGTACTTACACATTTGAGAATCGAGATATATCATGAAATAGTTAACAATTTTGGAAATATCTCATCAAAAATAAAACATAAGCCTATACTCAGTTATACAGTGCTATCGTGGCTGCTGTGCGTCACATGACATGCATGACGAGCCACTAAACCGCTCTACCCCCCCCCCCCCCCCCCCCCCCCCCCCCCCCCCCCTCAGAAATAATGAGTGCATTACGCCCCTGTTTGTGTCCCTAGACAAAAGCAGTCATAATGGTCAATTTTTTTAAATTAGATACAACTATATGAAAAACTGGAATCTGAGGGTGCAAAAAAATCTAAATATTGAGAAAATCATCTTTAAAGTTGTTCAGATGAAGTTCTTAGCAATGCATATTACTAATCAAACATTAAGTTTTGATATATTTACGGTAGGAGATTTACTAAATATCTTCATGGAACATGATCTTTACTTAATATCCTAATGATTTTTGGCATAAAAGAGAAATGTATAATTGTGACCCATACAATGTATTGTTGGCTATTGCTACAAATATCCCCCAGCGACTTATGACTGCTTTTATGCTCCAGGGTCACATTTGGCTTTATTATAAATTCTCCCCAAAAAGTAACTTGTCATTGTAGAATAGGCTACAGCATGAATTTATAAATGATGGCAGCGTTTTTATTGTAAATATATGCCATTGTTCAGCATGACTGACATAATTTGAGTGTTTTGTGTGTGTTTTTCCAGATTATTCCTGGTTTGATCCTGTCAGACATCAAACCTGCCAAAAAGATGAAGTTTAAGACGGTGTGTTACTTGCTGGTGCAGCTCATGCACTGCCGCAAGATGTTCAAGGCTGAGATTCCCTTCTCCAACGTCATGAACTGTGAGGATGGGGACAAGGTATGATGAGACTCTGAGAAAACACATAATGCTGAATGAATCCAGAGCGGTTTCCCTGTGTCTGCTGATACTGACGTGTCTGAGATCTGCTGTTCAGCTCATGCTGTCACTCTCACAGCCTCATCATGTGGTCATGTGATCGTGTCTGTGATTGGCAGAGGAGGGTGCTGCGCTCGGCTCCGGAGAAGCTGAGGAACCGTACCTCCACGGCGGCTAACGTGACCCAGAGCAGCCCGGGGACACGGGTCAACCGCTACATCAGCCGTCTGATCGAGGCCCGGCAGACGGAGTCCGACACGGCCGACCTGCACTACCTCACGCTCACCTACAGAGACTCGGAGCGAGAGCGCAGGGTGAGAGTCCTGTGCTGAGTTTAACCGGGAGTTACTGTGCTAAACAGGACTGGTTTTGACCCCAGTGTATGACACAGTGCTGATATGTGACCCTGGCCCACAGAACCAGTCATAAGGGTCAATTTTGTGAAATTGAGATTCATACATCATCTGAAAGCTGAACAAATAAGCTTTCCATTGATGTATGGTTTGTTAGGATAGGACAATATTTGAAAATCTGGAATCTGAGGGTGCAAAAAAATATTGAGAAAATCATCTTTAAAGTTGTTCAAATGAAGTTCTTATTATTAATCAAAAATTAAGTTTTGATGTATTTACGGTAGGAGATTTACAAAATATCTTCATGGAACATGATCTTAATATCCTAATGATTTTTGGCATAAAAGAGAAATGTATAATTGTGACCCATACAATGTATTGTTGGCTATTGCTACAAATATACCCCAGCGACTTAACACTGCTTTTGTGCTGCAGGCTCACATTTCTGTGTGCACTGTAAGCAAGTCCCTGTGATTCAAACACTGTAACAGTGTGTCCTAACGAGAATAAGATGCAGTAAGATTCTAGTGACAAGCATTTTGTCTGTCCACACTAGATGTGACAAAGAACCTGTTTACACCTGGTCATGAAAAGACCAGGTGTAAATGCCATCCGAAACTTTTCCGATCACTCAAACTACTTCAGGACGTGGTCTGAGACTCACTCCAGACGAAACTGGACAAGTGTACATTCCCTGTAGGGAACTTTCTGTACAGGTTTTTAATTGTTTTTTACAAAAACAAAACAAAACCAAAAAAAAGCAAACCTCCCTGCAACATTCTGGAAAGATTGGTTTTAGGTTACAATTAAACGAACCTATAGAGAAAGTTCCCAGAACGTTCCTATTTGACTCCCAAAAAATAACCATATGGGAATGCTGGTTTGCTGGGATGAGCGTGTGGCTTTGAGCTGAATCATGTGTATGTGATCTGCTGTGAGGTCAGAGTATTTCAGCATGTGTAAGCTGAGTGTTTGAGCGTGCTGTGTGCTGTGTTTCTGCAGTATCATCAGCTGAATGACGAGTACTTCACCGGCGCTGTGCTTCTGTCTCTCGTCCTCACGGCTCTGATCGCAATCCTCTACCTGCTCATCATTCCACAGTACGTACAGCGGAGCGTCACCCCATCACGCCGGATCCTGATCCCACGCAGAAACAGTGGCTATGTTTACATGCACCATTTTTGGTTCAATCGGACTGAATTAATTCTGACTGTTGAATCTGAATGTAGTTTTCACAGAAAGTGACTGTAGAGTTTGACTGAAATGTGGAGTCAGAGCTGAACGTGAGAGAAGCAGGCGTTCTCATCACACAGTGTTCACTCTTCTGAGCGTTCACTGTTATTTTCTCTCGTGTTGTTGTTCTCAGGGGGACGCTTGTGTTGGTGTTGCTGGTCTTCTGCATCTGTTTCCTGGTCGTGTGCATCATGTACCTGCACATCTCTAGAGTTCAGGTAAAAACTCACTCAACACCACCTTCACCAGTCCAGCTGAACCGTCGTGTGTCATCTTCAGTTTCACATCGTTTCTAACTATTTATGAGCCAGATTTACTAAACACAGATGAGAGTGGAACGTACTGCTGATAACACAGATTCATTTCCATAATGAGCAACACAATCTACTGAGAGCAGCACAAATTATTGTTGCAAATGAGCAGAGCCGATGTTAAAAGATGCTTTACTGGGTGTTAAATAACGACACAAATACCAATAAACTGAGGAAGCCTTAGTAAATCACGCTGCATGGTTGATTTAAATACTTAAATCTTTTTAGAAAGGGAAACTCCTGCATATGCATATGCAATAAGATCAGTCAAAAAATAACTGTGTGCACGTAATTTAATTTACGTTTTTTTCCAGAAGCTGACTGGTTCATATCCGTAAGCTGATCTCTCACCATTGATCTCTGTGTCTCTGTGTGTCTCTGTGTGTCTCAGTGTTTTCCAGGGTGCCTCAGCATACAGATCCGGACCGTCCTGTGTGTGTTCATAGTGCTCTTAATATACGCCGTGGCCCAGGCCTGTGTGGTAACTCACTCTTACATCACTTTACTGGAGCTGAACTTGCTGCATATCTCAGATTGATTTTGTTGCAGCCTAGAATTAAACTGCTGGTCTCGTCTGGCCAGAGGCACTATTTGCCTGTTTAATACTGTAAAGCTGTTTTGTAAAAAGCGCAATATAAATAATGGTGACTTGACTTTAGTGCTCAGGTTCAGTCAATCCAGACTGAAGAATCACAGAGATTCATAACACATGAAACATCTTTTCTTCATTAAACCCTTTCTCTCTCTCTGTGTGTGTCAGGTGGGCTGCATGCCGTGGCTCTGGCCGACTGACTCCACGCGCTCCATCGTGATCATCGACGTGTCCACAGGCCTGAACCGCACCATGGCTGAGCTGCCGTGTGAAGGAGCGCAGTACGCCTTTCTGTGCTGCATGCTGGGGACGCTGACCGTGGCGCTGTTCCTGCGAGTGTCCTGGCTGTCCAAACTCCTGCTGCTGCTGCTGCTGCTGGTGCTGTACATCACCGTGCTGGAGCTCAGCGGATTCAGACGCTCCTCGGGGTGAGAGATCACTGGATACACAGAAAAACACACAAACCATCACAACTACTGATCAATGAAAGCTAAGCTCAGAATCTTCACTACCAGTCAAAAGTTTTTGAACAGTAAGGTTAGTGAGTGAAGTGATGTGATGTGTGGCCAAGTATAGTGACCCATACACAGAATTTGGGCTCTGTATTTAAACCATCCAAGCACACACACACACACAGCAGCGAACACACACACACACACACACACACACACACCGAGGTAGGCGGTTCGGTTCTTGCTCAAGGGTCTCACCTCAGTCGGGGTATTGAAGGTACTTTATACTGACTCCAAGGTTTTGACACATTATACACAAGTCATTATACTTCCAGTGTATAATGTTACAAAAGCTTTTCATTTCAGATAAATGTTGATCTTTGGATCTTTCTATTCATAAAAGAATCCTGAAGAAATGTACTCAACTGTTTTGAATATTAATGATAATAATAATAAAAATGTTTCTTGAGCAGCAGATCAGCATATTATACTGATTTCTGAAGATCATGTGACACTGAAGACTGGAGGAATGATGCTGAAAATTCAGCTGCGCATCACAGAAATAAATTATATTTTAAAATTTATTCACATAGAGAGCAGTTATTTTAAATAGAAAAAATATTTCACAATATTACTGCTTTTGCTGGACTGTGGGTCAAATAAATACAGGCTTGGTGAGCAGAAGAAACATAAAAAATCTTACTGTTCAGAAACGTTTGACAGGTAGTGTACGAGCTGTCCATTAAAAGCTTGAGCTGAATCTCTGTGATGGTGTGTGTTTGGAGTGCAGGACGGTGTTGATGAGCGCTCGCGGTCTGGAGCCCGTCCTCTCTCTGCTGATGTTCTTCACCACTCTGGCCCTTCACTCCAGACAGATGGAGCTCAAGCTGCGCCTGGACTTCCTCTGGGCCACTCAGGTACAGCAGCGCATCACACACTCCTGACACTGCAGTCACAAAAACATAAAACAACAGCAACAACCTCCCACCGCTGCCATCCATTCATTCTCAGCACCGCGCATCCTCTGTAGGGTCGCTGGGACATTAAAATGTTTGAATGTTTTTGAAAGAAGCCTCTTCTGCTTATCAAGGCTGCATTTATTTGATAAAAAATGCAGTAAAAAACGGTATTATAGTTAAAACTAAAAATTAACAGGGTTGGTGTAGAGTGATAGAAAATACAGTTTGAAAAATACATTACACCTATGGAGAGTCCTCATAAACCATAAAAACTAATGTTTGTGTGTGTGTGTGTCTGCCTGTGTGTGTGTCTGTCTGTGTGTGTGTGTGTGTGTGTGTCTGTGTTTCTGTGAGTGTGTGTGTGTCTGTGTGTGTGTGTGTGTGTGTGTG
>NW_015506414.1:250394-269587 GCF_001515645.1 Sinocyclocheilus grahami | reverse complement strand
GGACAATATTTGGCTGAGATACAACTATTTGAAAATCTGGAATCTGAGGGTGCAAAAAAATCTAAATATTGAGAAAATCATCTTTAAAGTTGTTCAGATGAAGTTCTTAGCAATGCATATTACTAATCAAACATTAAGTTTTGATATATTTACGGTAGGAGATTTACTAAATATCTTCATGGAACATGATCTTTACTTAATATCCTAATGATTTTTGGCATAAAAGAGAAATGTATAATTGTGACCCATACAATGTATTGTTGGCTATTGCTACAAATATCCCCCAGCGACTTATGACTGCTTTTATGCTCCAGGGTCACATTTGGCTTTATTATAAATTCTCCCCAAAAAGTAACTTGTCATTGTAGAATAGGCTACAGCATGAATTTATAAATGATGGCAGCGTTTTTATTGTAAATATATGCCATTGTTCAGCATGACTGACATAATTTGAGTGTTTTGTGTGTGTTTTTCCAGATTATTCCTGGTTTGATCCTGTCAGACATCAAACCTGCCAAAAAGATGAAGTTTAAGACGGTGTGTTACTTGCTGGTGCAGCTCATGCACTGCCGCAAGATGTTCAAGGCTGAGATTCCCTTCTCCAACGTCATGAACTGTGAGGATGGGGACAAGGTATGATGAGACTCTGAGAAAACACATAATGCTGAATGAATCCAGAGCGGTTTCCCTGTGTCTGCTGATACTGACGTGTCTGAGATCTGCTGTTCAGCTCATGCTGTCACTCTCACAGCCTCATCATGTGGTCATGTGATCGTGTCTGTGATTGGCAGAGGAGGGTGCTGCGCTCGGCTCCGGAGAAGCTGAGGAACCGTACCTCCACGGCGGCTAACGTGACCCAGAGCAGCCCGGGGACACGGGTCAACCGCTACATCAGCCGTCTGATCGAGGCCCGGCAGACGGAGTCCGACACGGCCGACCTGCACTACCTCACGCTCACCTACAGAGACTCGGAGCGAGAGCGCAGGGTGAGAGTCCTGTGCTGAGTTTAACCGGGAGTTACTGTGCTAAACAGGACTGGTTTTGACCCCAGTGTATGACACAGTGCTGATATGTGACCCTGGCCCACAGAACCAGTCATAAGGGTCAATTTTGTGAAATTGAGATTCATACATCATCTGAAAGCTGAACAAATAAGCTTTCCATTGATGTATGGTTTGTTAGGATAGGACAATATTTGAAAATCTGGAATCTGAGGGTGCAAAAAAATATTGAGAAAATCATCTTTAAAGTTGTTCAAATGAAGTTCTTATTATTAATCAAAAATTAAGTTTTGATGTATTTACGGTAGGAGATTTACAAAATATCTTCATGGAACATGATCTTAATATCCTAATGATTTTTGGCATAAAAGAGAAATGTATAATTGTGACCCATACAATGTATTGTTGGCTATTGCTACAAATATACCCCAGCGACTTAACACTGCTTTTGTGCTGCAGGCTCACATTTCTGTGTGCACTGTAAGCAAGTCCCTGTGATTCAAACACTGTAACAGTGTGTCCTAACGAGAATAAGATGCAGTAAGATTCTAGTGACAAGCATTTTGTCTGTCCACACTAGATGTGACAAAGAACCTGTTTACACCTGGTCATGAAAAGACCAGGTGTAAATGCCATCCGAAACTTTTCCGATCACTCAAACTACTTCAGGACGTGGTCTGAGACTCACTCCAGACGAAACTGGACAAGTGTACATTCCCTGTAGGGAACTTTCTGTACAGGTTTTTAATTGTTTTTTACAAAAACAAAACAAAACCAAAAAAAAGCAAACCTCCCTGCAACATTCTGGAAAGATTGGTTTTAGGTTACAATTAAACGAACCTATAGAGAAAGTTCCCAGAACGTTCCTATTTGACTCCCAAAAAATAACCATATGGGAATGCTGGTTTGCTGGGATGAGCGTGTGGCTTTGAGCTGAATCATGTGTATGTGATCTGCTGTGAGGTCAGAGTATTTCAGCATGTGTAAGCTGAGTGTTTGAGCGTGCTGTGTGCTGTGTTTCTGCAGTATCATCAGCTGAATGACGAGTACTTCACCGGCGCTGTGCTTCTGTCTCTCGTCCTCACGGCTCTGATCGCAATCCTCTACCTGCTCATCATTCCACAGTACGTACAGCGGAGCGTCACCCCATCACGCCGGATCCTGATCCCACGCAGAAACAGTGGCTATGTTTACATGCACCATTTTTGGTTCAATCGGACTGAATTAATTCTGACTGTTGAATCTGAATGTAGTTTTCACAGAAAGTGACTGTAGAGTTTGACTGAAATGTGGAGTCAGAGCTGAACGTGAGAGAAGCAGGCGTTCTCATCACACAGTGTTCACTCTTCTGAGCGTTCACTGTTATTTTCTCTCGTGTTGTTGTTCTCAGGGGGACGCTTGTGTTGGTGTTGCTGGTCTTCTGCATCTGTTTCCTGGTCGTGTGCATCATGTACCTGCACATCTCTAGAGTTCAGGTAAAAACTCACTCAACACCACCTTCACCAGTCCAGCTGAACCGTCGTGTGTCATCTTCAGTTTCACATCGTTTCTAACTATTTATGAGCCAGATTTACTAAACACAGATGAGAGTGGAACGTACTGCTGATAACACAGATTCATTTCCATAATGAGCAACACAATCTACTGAGAGCAGCACAAATTATTGTTGCAAATGAGCAGAGCCGATGTTAAAAGATGCTTTACTGGGTGTTAAATAACGACACAAATACCAATAAACTGAGGAAGCCTTAGTAAATCACGCTGCATGGTTGATTTAAATACTTAAATCTTTTTAGAAAGGGAAACTCCTGCATATGCATATGCAATAAGATCAGTCAAAAAATAACTGTGTGCACGTAATTTAATTTACGTTTTTTTCCAGAAGCTGACTGGTTCATATCCGTAAGCTGATCTCTCACCATTGATCTCTGTGTCTCTGTGTGTCTCTGTGTGTCTCAGTGTTTTCCAGGGTGCCTCAGCATACAGATCCGGACCGTCCTGTGTGTGTTCATAGTGCTCTTAATATACGCCGTGGCCCAGGCCTGTGTGGTAACTCACTCTTACATCACTTTACTGGAGCTGAACTTGCTGCATATCTCAGATTGATTTTGTTGCAGCCTAGAATTAAACTGCTGGTCTCGTCTGGCCAGAGGCACTATTTGCCTGTTTAATACTGTAAAGCTGTTTTGTAAAAAGCGCAATATAAATAATGGTGACTTGACTTTAGTGCTCAGGTTCAGTCAATCCAGACTGAAGAATCACAGAGATTCATAACACATGAAACATCTTTTCTTCATTAAACCCTTTCTCTCTCTCTGTGTGTGTCAGGTGGGCTGCATGCCGTGGCTCTGGCCGACTGACTCCACGCGCTCCATCGTGATCATCGACGTGTCCACAGGCCTGAACCGCACCATGGCTGAGCTGCCGTGTGAAGGAGCGCAGTACGCCTTTCTGTGCTGCATGCTGGGGACGCTGACCGTGGCGCTGTTCCTGCGAGTGTCCTGGCTGTCCAAACTCCTGCTGCTGCTGCTGCTGCTGGTGCTGTACATCACCGTGCTGGAGCTCAGCGGATTCAGACGCTCCTCGGGGTGAGAGATCACTGGATACACAGAAAAACACACAAACCATCACAACTACTGATCAATGAAAGCTAAGCTCAGAATCTTCACTACCAGTCAAAAGTTTTTGAACAGTAAGGTTAGTGAGTGAAGTGATGTGATGTGTGGCCAAGTATAGTGACCCATACACAGAATTTGGGCTCTGTATTTAAAGCACACACGCACACACACACACACAGCAGCGAACACACACACACACACACACACACACACACAGCAGCGAACACACACACACACACACACACACACCCCCGGAGCAGTAGGCGGTTCGGTTCTTGCTCAAGGGTCTCACCTCAGTCGGGGTATTGAAGGTACTTTATACTGACTCCAAGGTTTTGACACATTATACACAAGTCATTATACTTCCAGTGTATAATGTTACAAAAGCTTTTCATTTCAGATAAATGTTGATCTTTGGATCTTTCTATTCATAAAAGAATCCTGAAGAAATGTACTCAACTGTTTTGAATATTAATGATAATAATAATAAAAATGTTTCTTGAGCAGCAGATCAGCATATTATACTGATTTCTGAAGATCATGTGACACTGAAGACTGGAGGAATGATGCTGAAAATTCAGCTGCGCATCACAGAAATAAATTATATTTTAAAATTTATTCACATAGAGAGCAGTTATTTTAAATAGAAAAAATATTTCACAATATTACTGCTTTTGCTGGACTGTGGGTCAAATAAATACAGGCTTGGTGAGCAGAAGAAACATAAAAAATCTTACTGTTCAGAAACGTTTGACAGGTAGTGTACGAGCTGTCCATTAAAAGCTTGAGCTGAATCTCTGTGATGGTGTGTGTTTGGAGTGCAGGACGGTGTTGATGAGCGCTCGCGGTCTGGAGCCCGTCCTCTCTCTGCTGATGTTCTTCACCACTCTGGCCCTTCACTCCAGACAGATGGAGCTCAAGCTGCGCCTGGACTTCCTCTGGGCCACTCAGGTACAGCAGCGCATCACACACTCCTGACACTGCAGTCACAAAAACATAAAACAACAGCAACAACCTCCCACCGCTGCCATCCATTCATTCTCAGCACCGCGCATCCTCTGTAGGGTCGCTGGGACATTAAAATGTTTGAATGTTTTTGAAAGAAGCCTCTTCTGCTTATCAAGGCTGCATTTATTTGATAAAAAATGCAGTAAAAAACGGTATTATAGTTAAAACTAAAAATTAACAGGGTTGGTGTAGAGTGATAGAAAATACAGTTTGAAAAATACATTACACCTATGGAGAGTCCTCATAAACCATAAAAACTAATGTTTGTGTGTGTGTGTGTCTGCCTGTGTGTGTGTCTGTCTGTGTGTGTGTGTGTGTGTGTGTCTGTGTTTCTGTGGGTGTGTGTGTGTCTGTGTGTGTGTGTGTGTGTGTGTGCAGGCGGAGGAGGAGAGAGACGGCATGGAGAAAGTCAAACTGGACAACAAGAGGATCCTGTTCAACCTGCTGCCGGTTCATGTAGCTCAGCACTTTCTGCTGTCTAACCCCAGAAACATGGTGAGAGCTCGCCGCAGCGCTGTTTGACGGTGATGTTGTGTCATAAACACCGAGCTGACAGTGTGCTTCTGGTGTTACAGGATCTGTATTACCAGTCCTACGCTCAGGTTGGGGTGCTGTTCGCTTCCATTCCCAACTTTAATGACTTCTACATCGAGCTGGATGGAAATAACATGGGCGTCGAGTGTCTGCGGCTGCTCAACGAGATCATCGCCGACTTCGACGAGGTCATTTCTTAACATTAAGCAGAAAATATAAAAATATAATCTTATTCAAAACATTAAAAATTATAATAGTATCTCAATTATGTTAAAATGACACTGTTTCAGTTAATGATTCTTTTATCTCAAGCAATGACAATCCAAGCTGAATCCATTCCATTTTGTATTTCTACCATTTTGCAGCTGATGGATAAAGAGTGTTATAAAGACATTGAGAAGATCAAGACCATCGGCAGCACGTACATGGCAGCGGTGGGTTTGGTGCCCACCATCGGAACCAAGGTCACTGATTCAGCCACACTGGACATGATGCAGAGTAATACTTACAGAGCATCTGTGAACAGCGTTCGCTTACTCCTTTACAGGCAAAGAGATCCCCTGCGGAGCACCTGAGCACCATCGCAGACTTCGCCATCGAGATGTTTGACGTTCTGGATGAAATCAACTATCAGTCTTATAACGACTTCGTCTTGAGAGTGGGTACGTCTTCACACGTGCTGTGTTTGACTCTGGTCCTTTAGCAAATCTGTACCTTTAGCTCTGTGTCATCTCGTCCTCATTCTCAGTGAATGTTCTGGATGTTCTCTGATGGTTTATGTGTGAATGCTCAGGTATTAATGTGGGTCCGGTGGTGGCCGGGGTCATCGGGGCCCGCCGGCCGCAGTATGATATCTGGGGAAACACGGTGAACGTGGCCAGCCGCATGGACAGCACCGGAGTGCCTGGGAAGATACAGGTACAACATTCACTCGAAATATAATTCTGTGACTGTGTGAATATCACAATAATGCATGCATTCTCTGAATATCATGCAAGTGATTGCTTGAGCAGTGAATGGGAGAGTACCACAAATATATATTTTTGCATTCCCATTTGCTGAAATAGCAAAGGAAATAATCCACGATAGTGTTTTCACGACTTTTAATCAAAGGAAAAAAATTGAGAGAGACTGATAACGGCAGTCAGAAGAGAGAACGATGTCAAGTTTACCGTCCCTCCCGTAGAAACACCCTCGCATTAGCCTTAACTGTTTTTTTGTAATTTGATATAATACAAAGAATAGTGTTATAAATGTACATGCATTTAAAAAAAATACAAATATGAAATACTTTCGAGGATTTATGATGCTGATGACCGTTAAACGCGTCGTCACAGTGTTGTGGAAAGGGTCCGTTGAAATAAGACCACATTAATTATAAATAAACTCAAATATCTGAGTTAGTGTAAGTTTTTGTCATAGTAGCAAATGTAGTTATTCAGGTTCACTTAAATTGTTTACTTGCATTTACTCTATATTTACATGTGTATTTATATGGTGTGCTGTATTTTAAGTGCACAGATGTTTCACCAAAAACTAGTTTTAGAGTGGATATGATATATGATACACGTCTGTATGGGCGAATTTAACAAAAAAACAAAAAATGTTTTATCAGATGTATTTTTAATTACATGCATATACTGTATCTTGTAGCATAGGCTGTACCTTCTTTCATTTGTGATGATTTAGCAATTGATAACACTAACAACTTCAATCAAATGTACATAGATATTACAGTAGTGAGACTTTGTGCTAATAATGTCATGATAAAACAATCTTTATGGTTCTGAACTGGCTTTATTTCTTTATGCTACATAACTGTGTATAACCCACAGTACATGTTTTGGACCTCCATAATGACACATGCATGCACAAATAAATGTGTGTGTACAGTATATTGATTTGAGCATGGCTGATCTTCCAGGTGACGGAGGAAGCGAACCGTCTGCTTCAGAGCGACTATGATCTGGTGTGCCGTGGCAATGTCAGCGTGAAGGGCAAAGGTCAGATGCTCACATATTTCCTGGAGGGTAAAGCGCAGGATCCGGGGAGCCGAGCGCTGCATCACACCGGCGTCCTGGAGCGCAGGGTTCACGCTATCGCCCGCTCCAGCAGCACACACACCAAAGCCGGCAGCACCGCATCCATGGCCTCGGGGCTCGCCGCCCGGGTCGCTCAGGGCTCGCGGAGCACCGCCGCTAACGTGCCTACGCTAGGAGAAGAGCAGGAGGTCAAAGGGGGGGAGATGTAGGACCAATCGCACACTACAGTATGAAAGAATGAACCGTCTTCCCTTTATTCACCTTCTCTGCTCCAGCTGTGAACGGATCTTCACTGCACGCTCCTTCAGAGACATCACATCAGTTCCTCCTGGATGAACTCAGGTCCTGTCCTGCATTTCTTTCCCTCGTGAATCATGAAATTACTGGTGTGTCTGTGAAAGCCGGTTCAAGTCGACATCCATGGATTCCCAAAGGATTCTGTCTCGCTGCAGGAACACCCAGACACTTCCATAATGTACTTAAAGTGCTCATTTTGTACTTAATATACTAAAAATGATTCTTTAGATAAACATAAGATCATCTAAGTGTACTCAACTGTGCTATTTTGGGACACCTTGACTATATGAAATAAACTGTGCTTTTAACATACTGTCTTTGTATTTAAAAAACGTATTTATTTACCACTTGTAGTACACTTGAACCATCTTTCATACACTAGTACACTCAAGTGTACTACAAGCGCTGACTAAATACAGTATTTTAAATACAGAGATAGTATGTTAAAAGCACATTTTAGTTCATATTCACAGTGTCCCAAAATATCACAGTTGAGTACACTTAGATGTTCTTAAGTTTATCTAAAGAATCATTTTTGGTATATTAAGTACAAAATGAGTGCGCAAAAATAGAGCATCTTAAGTACATTATGGAAGTGTACTTTTTTTTTAAACCTGGGCAGTCAGAGCCTTGAATGATCTTCTGCAATGCGTCATTTCTCAGTTTTTATGCCAACTTCTTTTATGAGCTGTACATAGTAGAAGTTCTTACAATCAGAGTTGTGTATTTTTTGTATTAAACTCTCCAGTGCATTTGAATGAATGTGGCACGTTTATGATATATATAGAGCAGCAATAGCAGCAGTACGTGCTCTGCATCAGTGCACTAGATTGTGATTCTCACACACTCCTTCATCTTCATCATGTTGCTAAAGTTTGAGACTGGAGAAATCAAAGATCTCCGATGTTTCTATCTTGAAGACACATTTACAGCTGCAAATAATGTAATAATAAGCTGTAATAATATCATAAAAATCAAGTTATGTGACACTTCCAAAGCCTTACACCAGGACACAGAATGATTATATATCAGTACACACTGTTTCAAAGCAGCATGTGTGTACATAGAACAAGAGAAATCAGGGAGTTTGATAACAGCTTCATCATCATCATCCTCAGCTGCAGTCACACTGATAGACTGTTCTGAGACTATACACTACAATCTGATATTAATATTCATACATACAGTGGAGTCCAAATCATCTGACACTGCACTAAAAAGCTTCAGTTTCACATTCTCATGATTGAATGTAATTTTTTATTACAAATTGCATTAGTAGAACAAATAGAGTGAGGTGTAGTTACTGGAGTGAAAAAAAAAATGAATGTGAAAGTGTCACATGATCAGTGACACGCGTTTACTTACGGTAATGGAGCGTTTGTTATCTGTTGTTTACCAATGCTCTCAAAATGTTAGCAGAAAAACATTATTTATACATCATTCATGTAATGTTTTATTTCTGAACCATTTTAATCGTTCATCTAATGTTTTTTAAATGTCACCACTAACTACTCAAAACATCCAAAGAACATTCAAAAATAACATTCCCATAATGTTTGCAAAATTATCAAATGCAGTGTTTCCTTAATGTTTGTATAGCCTATACATTATATATATATATATATATACCCCCACTTTGAACATTCATAGAACGTTCAGAAATATTGTTTTCATAATTTAATGGGAATGTTAGCAAAACATTTGCAGAGCATATTTTTGTCAGCTGGCTATTTATTAAATGTCATAACTTAGTTTAAATTATGTTTCTTTCCAGATTTAAACTATATTTTGTATCTTGGATTGTCAGTGTGGTGTCAGGCATTTGGACCCCACTGTGTGTGTGTATGTTGTGATAAAGTGTGTGATTAGCAGGGACAAACCTCCACATGCTGAATATGTGCCAATTAAATGAAATCTCAATCTGAAGTGTAATGATTGGACATGATTTTGTCATCAGCATTCACTGTAATAATATCAGTGTGATATTCACATGACTGGAACTATTAAATACTCTGTTTTACACAGGAAGAGAACTACGTGCACAAGAGGTCTTCACTCATGAATGTGTGACGTGTTACTGAGGCTTATGACTGAGCGAGGCGGGTGGTTTGATGTTAAAGAGGTCAGTTATGTGTAGTCTATGTGGGCACAAGGGTACAGTGATCATCTACTGACACGGAGGTCAACAACAATTGAAGTACAACTGTTCTCAACGGTTGACTATTATTTTGTTTTTAGATGTGCTGCCTCAAAGACTCAGCTCGGGGGGGACTAGGGAGTGCTGGGATATGAGCCCAACAGTCTGGTATTGTCTTTCTATGGTGGTTTGTTGGGTTTGATCAGTTCTGTTTTTTCCCCCTAGTTCCTGTGTTTTATATCTGATGGTGATGATGAGGATGATGATGACATTTATTGTTGAAATATATATCTGCATTTGGATCCTCTCTTGTTGTCTGAGTACACACACACACACACACACACACACACACACACACACACACACACACACACACACACACACGCACACACACACACAAACTCACACACACTCACACACAAACTCACACACACACACACAGCGTATAGATCTCTGTAGACTGGTGTGTGTTTACAAGCACAAAACTCATTCTCTGATTCTGTACACTTATTCTGATTCGGTTTGTGAGGAGAAACAGTGACTTTTTGTAGCAGGTGAGATGGGTAACCTACAGGACGTGTGATACAGTTATATCGAGGATCTGTGTGGCCTGTTGGGAAAGTATCTCTGGATTATCCCAACTATTTCTTTTAGACAGAAGCAAGATTAAACAAAGAGCAAACTGGTCAGTGACTTCTAAAAGTCTCCATGCTAAAACGACAACCTTTCATGTGCCAAGTTCTTAGAAATGCACTTTTTGTTGTCATGAGGTTTTGAAACGCTTAAATTATAATGGCTCTTTTCTTTCAAATCGCTTTTTGTGTATGCTTTGTTTTATGCATCTTTAAGTAGTTGCAGCACTTTTTAAAAAAAAATTTAATTAAGCAGTGAAGCAGTTTTGATCAAATATTTTTTCAAGAATTAAAAATAAATTATGCCAAATACTTTGACTATCCATACGTTCTTTTAGATCAAAGCATCCATTCAGTGGCTGAAGGGCGTTCTTGTTGAAGAACAGACTTGCTGTGTTCTTCATGAGTTCCTTACACACCATCTCAGAGCTCGCGGAGCCTGATGAGTCTCTGGAGCTTGCGTCTGGAGCTCAGAGCATCCCTCAGACCAGCAAAGACTGGAGTTTAACCCTCAAAGAGCTTCGGGTGCCTACTAGCCACCATGATAGACAGACAACTAAACGGACAAGCAAGTCACCGTCTCATAAGGTGCAAGTGTTTCCAACCAACTGCGTTAGCATTCATATAGAAGCACACTTAACCCAATCTCAGGTTAATTGAGTCATTGGATACCATCCTTCCACATTCATAATGAAAACATGATTACACTAAGTCAGTGGTTTTTAATCCTGGTCCTGGGGAGCCCCGCTCTGGACATTTGTCTCCCTTATTTGACACACTCAGTTCAGTTCCTGGAGTCTCTCCTAACGAGCTGATGATCTAAATCAGGTGTGTCATATAAGGCAGACATGCAACATGTGCAGAGACATGGGTTCCTAGGAACAGAGCTAAGAACCACTGCACTAAATAGTTTCAGTAATGAATCATGCTGTGATGTTGCAGATATTTAATTAGATTCTGCATGCATTATTAAATTTGAAATAAATACTGAATAAAAGGCTATTTGTAAATGTATCTTGTATCAGTCATTAAAAACATATACACAATACTGACTCACCTGTGTGTTTTCATTCATCCAGGCCAGTGGATGCGGTGTTTCTTCTTCTTCGCTCTGCATCTGATGATGTCCACAGGTGACCACGATCACCAGGTGAAGTGTGTTTGTAGCAGGTGAGATGGGTAACCTACAGGACGTGTGATACAGTTATATCGAGGATCTGTGTGGCCTGTTGGGAAAGTATCTCTGGATTATCCCAACTATTTCTTCTAGACAGAAGCAAGATTAAACAAAGAGCAAACCGGTCAGTGACTTCTAAAAGTCTCCATGCTAAAACGACAACCTTTCATGTGCCAAGTTCTTAGAAATGCACTTTTTGTTGTCATGAGGTTTTGAAACGCTTTTATACAATTTTTAAGAGAATGTTGCACTTGAGCAGCTGCACAACAATCTTAACTGAGCTAAATTATAATGGCTCTTTTCTTTCAAATCCCTTTTTGTGTATGCAGTGTTTTATGCATCTTTAAGTAGTTGCAGCACTTTTTTAAAAAAATTTTAATTAAGCAGTGAAGCAGTTTTGATCAAATATTTTTTTCAAGAATTAAAAATAAATTATACCAAATACTTTGACTATCCATACGTTCTTTTAGATCAAAGCATCCATTCAGTGGCTGAAGGGCGTTCTTGTTGAAGAACAGACTTGCTGTGTTCTTCATGAGTTCCTTACACACCATCTCAGAGCTCGCGGAGCCTGATGAGTCTCTGGAGCTTGCGTCTGGAGCTCAGAGCATCCCTCAGACCAGCAAAGACTGGAGTTTAACCCTCAAAGAGCTTCGGGTACCTACTAGCCACCATGATAGACAGACAACTAAACGGACAAGCAAGTCACCGTCTCATAAGGTGCAAGTGTTTCCAACCAACTGCGTTAGCATTCATATAGAAGCACACTTAACCCAACGGGTCGACTGCATCCACCTCTCAGGGTTAAACTGCTAAGTTAATGTATAGACCGTACAGAAATATCTAGCTAATAACTCATATCCAAATGTTGTGAGGAATATTTTTAAACGTTTCTAAAACACTAAAATGTCCAGTTTTCTTGTTGTGATTATAAACACTATGTAAAGGTTACAAAACATTTGAAAAACAAATGTTATACTAATTTAATTATTTTTTTAGCAAATGCACTTGTATTTTACATTTAAAAGCAAAAATAACGTAAAAGTTTAAATGCATGTAAATTAGAAATCAACATGTTTCAATGGCATGTTTTTATTTCTTCTGCTCTTGTGATATCATGGCGTTGTCATTACAGGCCTGGTTTGGGAATCACTGGTTTAGTCTGTGTTTCAGCAGGTGAATCTGCCGCAGTGGCTGGTGAATCTGATGCGAGACATCGAGGAGGCCACGACACATGAGCTCACCATTGAATGAAGATCCCTCAGACCGTGAGCTTTAACAGCCAACACATCTTCTGCTGAGCATTTCACCTCTCTTCACACCCGAGGTCATCATTTGTGTTTGTAATATTTAAATTAATTTTTTTCTGAAGTTTAATTCTCCATCTCTAGTGTACTGTTTTCGTTCTTCTTGCACAATCTATGACTGGACTTGTGTGTGTGTGTGTGGGTGGGATGTAAATGATTTGCTCGTGGCGTGTGTGAGTATAGGCACTGATGGACCTACAGCAATCCTGAAGAACATCAGCCGTGTTTGTTCAAGCACACAAACAAAGCTTGAACTCATAAGATGTGCTCCCCATTAAAGCTCGATTCAATTATTAATGCTACTGGAATCACAAATCTGTAGCGTCTGATGTCTTGAACTATTGGTTGACCTCATGCAAGAGATCTTAGTGTCCACCGTTGGACTAATACTACACCAGGAGCTCTTAATTACTGCACAGGCACCTCATGACAAACATGTTATGATGGCTGAAGACCTCAGATTAACCCGTCCTGTTATGCAATGACCATATGACCTTGTTTTTGTGACCCAACTCAAAGTGTGGTCAAAAACACATTGAGATATGCTCGCACAACTCCTGTTGTGTGACAGGCAAATGTGTGTTTACATGCTACGTTATTGATATACATGCTCAGAAATGAGACGACAAAAGCTGTCACTGGGGTGGTACCTTTTCAAAAGATGCAGCTTTGTACCGTATTTACCCCATAATACAGTAGTCAACATTTGAAGAGGATCAAAACCTTTCATCAAAGTTGTCCTAAAACCAAAATGTGTTCTTGTGTTAGGACAACCTTGATTTTTTTTTTTTGACCCACTTCAAATGTTGACTAGTGTAGTTGCATTTTAGCACTTGAAGTGTGTGTATTAGTACCTAAATGATGCATATTAGTACCATTTGAAAGGGTGCCATCCTAGTGACAGCTTTTGTATGTTTTTTTTTTTTTTTTTGAGAGTGTGATGTTGGACTCGACCAATGGCATGTGTTGGGGGCGTGGTTATCTCTTTATTATTATGAGTGATCCAAACTCAAAAGCTCTTTTTTTCTTTCTCCAGAGGAACCATGCAAAGATCCCTGTGAGGGGGTGATCTCAGGGACACCCATTCTAGCGTCTTCTCTTCCCATCTTCTGTGTGCATGTGACATTTGGGACAGAGATTAAACCCACTAACCCAGAGCTCTATCCAACCACAAAGTCGCAGCGCAGCAGGGCCCTGACTCACCTCTGTCATACACACATACACACACATGAATTCACACTTCCCGCCAACACACGGCCATCTGCTGCCTGAACACATTCCCCTCATGGTGTTCCTGCAGCACGTACGACTGGATCCTGCAGTCTGGCTTTTAACATGAAGATAAACAAATCTGAGCAGCGTATGAGCGGCAGGATGAAAGGCCTGTCTATTTAACAAGTTAATTTAGTGTGATTAACAATAATGAAAAAGGAAAAACATGCTTTCTTGCAATTAATCATGGCCCCTGACATGTTGGTGAATTTTGTAATGTAAATAAGGAGATTTCCTACTATCTGAGCAATTGCGAGTTTGCAGTCCTGTAACCACTTGTGATAACACACAAAAAAGCAAAAAAACGGCTTTCAAATATACTTCAAATTGCAATCTCACTACAAACATGACATCTTGAGCTGAATGCACTTTTTTTTCAAGATTTTTCAAGCTCGCTAAATTTGGGTTCAATCCAATTTTGCATTAATGCATTAAATTGATCAAAACTGAAGCAGAAAGCATTTATATACAAAAGATATGCATTTCAAATAGCTTTTTTTTTTTTTTTTTTTTTTTTTTTTTTTGAGAGTGCAGATGATAAACGGCAGCATCATGAACCTGTTTCTGGTGAAACGGGTCACAGATGTTGCGTCGCCCCATATTGCACACTTCGTCCTAGAGTAAATATTGACATCTGCGCAACCAGAGCAAACCTGTGCACTGAAAACAGCGTAATTAATACAGGCGAGCGGCGTGTCAATGATTGACTCCTCTGAGGTCATGTCACGGTATAAAACACGGCACACACGCACAGAGAGCAGATCTGACATACAGCAGCAGATATTGGCTTCAGCACATCTCTGGTTCTGCAATGAGAAGGCCTTGTGTGTTGGTGTTGTTGGTGAGCGTCCTCGTCTGTCCGGCGGATCTTTCTCCGGTGATCAGGCCTGAACCCATCCGCTGCGCTCCATGCTCTCAGGAGCAGCTGGACTCCTGCCCCGCCGTGTCCTCGGACTGTCCGGAGGTGCTGCGAGAGCCGGGCTGCGGATGCTGCATGTCCTGCGCGCTGAAGAAAGGAGAGTCCTGCGGTGTTTATACGGCTCACTGCGGTGCCGGCCTGCGCTGCGTCCCGAGACCCAGCGACCCGCGGCCGCTGCACGCTCTGACCCGCGGACACGCCGTCTGCACTGAGGACGACCGCACAGAAGGTGTGTTTCTCATCAGTCAGGACGTTTACATGGAAAACAATATTCAAGACAATACTCTGAATAAGAATCTACCGTGCAAACAAACTTCTGATTAACTTAATCCGGCTTAAATCATACTCGAAGTAAACACAAATCAGATTAAGACATGTGGAATACTCCTATTTCAGTCGCATTATTGAAGTGCAGTATAGACATGTACACACCTTAATCACACTATTACCGGCGTGTAAGATTTTCACCACATTTTGTGACCGCATACACACGTGGCAGTGCTCAACCGTTTGATGGCAAACAAAACCTCATAGCTTCAACAACGCCGTCGTCTGTTTGCACGTATGTGTCCCTGCAGCACAAAAGCAGTGTTGAGTCGCTGGGGGATATTTGTAGCAATAGCCAACAATACATTGTATGGGTCACAATTATACATTTCTCTTTTATGCCAAAAATCATTAGGATATTAAGTAAAGATCATGTTCCGTGAAGATATTTAGTAAATCTCCTACCGTAAATATATCAAAACTTAATGTTTGATTAGTGATATGCATTGCTAAGAACTTCATTTGAACAACTTTAAAGATGATTTTCTCAATATTTAGATTTTTTTGCACCCTCAGATTCCAGATTTTCAAATATTATCCTATCCTAACAAACCATACATCAGTGGAAAGATGATTTATTCAGCTTTCAGATGTATAAATCTTATGACTGGTTTTGTGTTCCAGGGTCACAGATATATTTTTTGGGTTCCCATTTGCTCAAATATCAAAAGAAAAACGATAGTTTTCACAACTTTCAATCAAAGGAAAAAAATTGAGAGAAACTGATAACGGCAGTCAGAATTGTCAAATTTACCGTCCCTCCCACAGACTCTGCATTAGAAACACCCTCGCATTAGCCTTAACTAGTTTTTTTGTAATTTGATACAATACAAAGTATAGCGTTATAGTAAACGTACGTCCTTTTTTAATCCAAATATAAAAAATTGAGGATTTACGGTGCTGATGACCATTGAAACGAAAAAAAGTGGTCATTGGTCACAGGACTCCTGTTTTGTTTCTAGATGACCCGGACATCACGTCTGACCAGGGCTCCCTGCAGCACCTGCTGAGCCTCAACCGGCCGCTGGACCCGCGGGACGCAGCGGAGGCACAGGAGAGCATCAAGGCCAAAGTCAACGCCATCCGCAAGAAACTGATCCAACAGGTACTGAACCCTGCTTCAGGAGAGAGCCTCACATTCACTGGCGGAAGCGGTTTCTGAATTGTATATAAAATGTTCATCCATTTGAATTACACTGTTTTAACATACACTAATGAACTTAAATGTTGCATATTTGTCACAGGGTTACTACAGTTAAACTACAACTATATGATTTTTTTCCACTTTAAATAAAATGTTATTTAAAATGTACTTGATGTACTAAAATAACAAACTTAAACGGAAATAAAAATTAATAGAAACTATATAGACACTTTAAAACAACAAAATTACTTTAACATCAATTTATTTTAAAATATTTTTTAAAAATCGAATTCAAATATATTAAAAAATATTTATCTATAGTTATATACTAGCAACACTGTTTTGTCAGTCATACAAAAAAAAAAGATGGCATAGTTTATTAATTTAACCTATTTGATTTTTTTTTTTAAATCATATTTTCAAAATTAATTTATTATGTTAAGAATCAACATAAATGTTCGTTGTGATGTCAATTAGCTATAATGTATGAGATGGAAACAAATTGGATTTATTGATGATAAATACATAAACCTGGTTATTGTGTATTTAAGACAATTCAGTTAATTAGTACTATTACAGAAATCAGTGCTGAATAAATAATTCTGTGTTAATCCAAATGGATGGATATGTAATTCAGATACACAGATCTTAAGTTTTGGCCTGATATATTTAAGTGTACTTGTCACTTGTGTTCCGCCAGTTGTTCCCAGGTTTGTATGTTTGGTTGACCCATGGCGTGTTTCTGTGATTTAGGGTCCGTGTCACACGGAGCTGCATGCGTCTCTGGATCTGATCACTGAATCGCAGCAGACGTTAGGAGAGAAGTTCACCAGCTTTTACCTGCCCAACTGTGACAAGCACGGATTCTACAAGGCCAAACAGGTGCGTGTCTGTCCCGACCGACCCAACCTGCCCTGAAACGGCACACTAACTCTTCTCTGTCTGTCAGTGTGAGACGTCTCTGGAGGGCCAGCCTCCCCGCTGCTGGTGTGTGTCGTCCTGGAACGGGAAGAGAATCGGTGAGGCTCTGGCGTCTGATTCTCCGTGTCCTCAGGAGCTCACGCACTGAACCAGAGCTGCAGATCACTTCACTTATGTACCATATTTATTCTTATGTATATGGCTCTTATGTGGTTAATATTTATGAACTAGTTTTTGACAGAATTCTACCAGAATGAATGAAACGCACTCGAGAACATGGTGTTTTACGCTCCACAATGACACAACAGTACAATATTTTATGACAAGTCTGTGATTCTGTCTCGGTCTTTGTTGGCTGTGGTTCTTCCTGACCACTTTAATTCAGTATAACCATTTTTGCACCGCAAATGTCCAAGGTGAACCTGTTTGGACACTGATAGTCTGTAAACCGTTTCATGTGTTTGTTTTCTGTAAGCTCAGTTTTAATTGCTATTTTATTTGATTATGTATTTAAAACAGATGTCTACCTCACATTAGACATGACGTCTTTATGGACTCCCTGAATGCATTTAAGAGTGCTGCTCTATTTATTCTGAAACCATTATTTTATTGGATGTAAATGTAATGTGTGTGTGTGTGTGTGTGTGTGTGTGTATAACCTCATGAATTTTTCAATAAATTGAGATTGTACAGATTGCAAAGGATTTTTAAGCTGTTGAACAATTTTGAACATTGTGCAGGATACCTCATAAGACCGAGAACACAAAGATCGCTGGATGAGGTGATATTACCTACAACCCTAGTGTGATCTCTAGTTATCTTGACATCCTGAGGTAGAAACAGAAAAGCAAATGGAGAATAATTAGTGTAGCTGATGCTTATAACAGTTCAAGCTAAACAGTCATGTGCATGCAGTGAGTTAATAAAATTAAAGGTGACCATGACATTTTGGTCATTGTGATGAACTTGCAGAGTTATATGTTAGCTGGAAAAGCTGCTCAATGTGACCAAGTTTCTGGATGTTTTGATCCGCTGAAGTATGCATTACCAAGGCTTCTGTTAACTAATCCTGAAGTTAATTTGCTGTGGCATAAAGATTTATGATGACGAGGGATTTGTGCAGAGAAAGGTCTGAAAGGTCCTGAATACTGCAGAGGGAGGCATATTATGGGACGAGTGTCTGAAAGCAGCCCACTCCTGTCATTAAAGATGGAAAAACATAATTATCTTCATTAAACCGGGTCCTTGGAGCTGGGTTTGGTCAGGCTCAGGATGTTTACTAATGTTATCACCCAACGCTGTCCTGTTTCTCTGGAGGTTGACTAGAAGACCTGCTAACCCTCACGGTCTCTCCACTCTGTTCCTCATAGTCACTTGTTAGCAATATTATTACTTAAAGAAGATGAAGAGGCATTATAGGTCAGTTTCTTTCTCATTATTTTTGCTGAGAAATGAAAAGCAATAAAGGTAGATCTTTGCCCAGCCTCTTTTGATCTCTATTTCTCTCTCTCTCTCACACACTCTCACACACACACACTCACTCACTCACTCTCTCACACACACACTCACTCTCACACACTCACACACTCTCTCACACACACTCACACACTCACTCTCTCACACACACACTCACTCTCACACACACACACTCACACACTCTCTCACACACACACACTCACTCACTCACTCTCTCACACACATACACACTCACACACTCTCATACACACACACACACACACACAAACAAACACACACACTCACTCACTCACTCTCTCACACACACACACACTCACACTCACACACTCTCATACACACCCTCACACACACACTCACTCTCTCACTCACTCTCTCACACAC
>NW_015506414.1:233334-249985 GCF_001515645.1 Sinocyclocheilus grahami | reverse complement strand
ACACACACACTCACTCACTCACTCTCTCACACACACACACACTCACACTCACACACTCTCATACACACCCTCACACACACACTCACTCTCTCACACACACACTCTCACACACACACTCACTCACTCACTCTCTCACACACACACACACACACACACACACACACACACACACACTCACACACACACACACATACTCACACACACCCTCACACACACACACACACACACAGCAGTATAAGAGGCAGGCGTCTGCCGCTCATCTGCAGAAGGAGAGACTCCAACAGACGGAGCATCACTAGTCTGACAGAAAGAACTCAGAGGTCAGTGACTGGAACTTTATTCTGCTGATTTTACACAACTGGTCTGTTCATACTTCTCTTGCTTTTGTAATAGACAAAGCAATAAAAGATTAAATATCTACAATACCTTATAAAGTAACAGCTAAAACATTTACTCATTTACAAGCTTAATTCTATTTATTTTGGAGTAAGTAGTTATTTAGTTCATGCTTCATGACCGTAATACATAGAAAAAGAAGAAAAAAATCTGATAATGCATTATAATAGACACTATTAAATCAAGTTCAAATTTGCCTATGCTTAAAGAAATCTCCACAAGTCTTACCTTTGTGTGGTGTGGAAGTTTGGAGCACAGCATCAGCCTCTGCTTTCATCTTAAACCTCAAATACTGAGAACAATGAAGTACGTAAATGAACTTTAATGAACAGAGTAGGCAACATGTATTAAGCTATATTAAAATGAAATACAATGTACAGTCAAAACTGCATGCATGTATATTAAATGTTTGCACTATTCATTTAAATTATTTGCAGACGTATTGTGTATAAGCCTCAATCTAGGCTGAAGTGTTACTAGACAAACTGTCTCATCGCATGATCCTCAGAAATCAGAAGAAAAGTGGCTGTTAGTTTTTGTGGGAGTGTTGAACAGGCTTCAGACGGATGTAACATTATCCGATCGGGGATTTTCCTCTGAGACCTCGCAGATTCTTCATCTAGCTCGCAACTACTGTTACTCTGAGTAACTTTTTCCAAAGCTTTGTCTTGGTTTGGGAGTCTGTTTGCATTCTAGTATTGTTGAATTTAATGTTTAGTGGCATGGTAACAGAACACTTTCCTCACTCCTTCTGTTTTCTTGACTTTGTGTAAGAACACACACTGCTGCCAAAGCAGTTTATATAATGGAAAATACTAAAGCAGCCAGTCCTGAACATTTTCCGCAAACCACAGGAATAATGCTGCTCAGTGTTTGTAACATTGTGACTGAATCATCAATCATGCTGGTCCTGCTCTATTTAAGGCTGCAGTCGTGTCAAATACATGCAACTACATCACCTTCTCCCTTTCTCCTTTCTCTCAAAGGCTTTAGTGAACCTATGCTTTTTAAATTAATCTGTAAGTAAAGCTGCATTAAAGATGCTAAATCATTACTGACGTTTAAAAGCCAGTTCTTATAAGCGAAGCAGTATTCAGCACTGAAACATTGCATATTACATATATGAACTATGAATCATTTTGAAGACAAATTTCCACTTTTGAATGACTCCAATCCATACGTATGCTGAAGGAGTCACTCAGTTTCTTATAGAGACACCAACCTTTCATGGTTGAGGGGCATAGAAGGGAAAAACTGGGCCACTAATGAGATGGAAAGCAAACTCGCCTGACCCTGAGCTGTGAGGTGGAGTGTAGCATGACGGGTAAACAAACCACAGAATGTAGTCTGCAAAACTGTCTGGCACCAAAATCTACCCTCAAACACAAACAGTTAAAATAAACATTCTGACATCATTTGAGTTTGTTCTTCTGTGAAACACAAAAGAAGATGTTGTGCAAAGATGTCTCTGTGTGTAAAACTAAAAATAACGCTTTCCACCGCAGCTGTCAGATCTCATTTGTGCCTGAGCATATTCAGACTTACACTAGTGTTAATGACGCTAAACACTGTTGCTTCTCATAAATCTGACAGACTGAATGTGAAACAGTAACACTTATTTATAAAGCACATTAAAAAAAACATAAACTGATCCAAAGTGGAACAGATAGATGTAAATAATTAGAAAATCTGAGCGCTCTAGCCTACTCAACCCTGAATGTAAGCCAGTGGAGGAACACTAATAAAAGGAAAGTATGGTCCTAGATGTTTTTAGAATGTGTCAAAAGCCTTGTGGCTGCATTTTGAACAAGTTGCAAGCGAGATGATGTAGATTGGGTTACAGTAATGGATGACTACTTCCAAATCTTTGCTTGACAGAATATGCTTTAGTTTTGCAATAAAGTCATGTCAAAGAAGTCAAAGATCACTCCAAGGTTTTTGTAAATTTAAAGTGGAACTAACTGGACTTTTAGGACAGGTAAAGAAGAGATGGGACAACCTAAAATCAAACATTTGCTTTATCTTCATTAAGCTGCCAAAAATTGTTCACCATCCAACTCTTAATATCATTAATGCACTTGAACAAGACATTAAATGAAAATGTAGTGCCAGGCCTTACTGGAAGGTAAAACTGGGAATCGTTTGCATAACAGTGATAATCAACATTATTTTCCTGAAGAATGTAACCAAAAAGGAAGTATATAAACTAGATCTATAGATCTCAGATCTCCTCTCTGTATATAAACGGGAACTAATAAAGGTCCCAAAACGGATCCCTGGGGCACGCCACACAATAAAGAAGCAGATGATGAAGAAAAATTCCCAAATTTACAAAAAAAGGTCCTGTTCTCAAGGTAAGAAGCAAACCCTGTGCAGTGCCCTAGATACCTACCATATGACATCAGTGAAGAATATAAAGGCCAATGGTATCAAATGCCATGTTCAGACCCAACAAAGCAAAAGCAGCGCATGAGCCTTAATCTAGATCAAGCAACATATAATTTGTGATTATATAGGGATCTAAAACCAGATTGAAACAACCAAAAAATTAAAAGAATTAAAAAAGACAAAAATATTTTCAAACATATTACTTTTCTAGTACTTTCAAAACACCTATTTTTTGGAATTAAATGTATAATGATGGATTATAATTGTATGATAATGATTGTAATTATTGTGTTACCGTCCAACCCTGTCAAATCTAAGCCACAGATGTACAGCACCATAAGTAGAGTCTATATGACTCTGTGCTGTTGTTTTATCTCAGGGTTCATGGGTCAGATCTCCTCTCTGCTGCTATGAGTCCTCATGCCTGGATCTTTTGCGCCCTTCTCTTCGTCCTCACTTGTGAACAGAGCAAGAGTGCATACAAAGGGCCCGTCCTGAGCCGAAAGCGGAGACTGGTAGAGGACGCAGCCGATGGGGCCCCGAGAAAGTGCTCTTATACATTCTTGGTCCCAGAGCAGAAGATCACGGGGCCGATCTGTGCCAGCCAGGGCCCTTCTCTGCCAGATAAAGAGCGCGTGACGCAATTAGATATAGCTGACGTCCGGGAGCTCCTGACCAAGCAGAGACGTGAAATGGACACACTCCGGATGATCGTGGACGTGGATGGAAACATGGTTAACGAAATGAAACTTTTACGCAAAGAGTCACGCAACATGAACTCCCGCGTCACCCAGCTGTACATGCAGCTGCTGCACGAAATCATTCGCAAGCGTGATAATTCACTGGAGCTGGCGCAGCTGGAGGGACGGATCCTCAACAGCACAGCCGAGGCGCTGCGGCTGTCCACCCTCTACAGGGAGCTGGAGGTGCGCTTCTCCTCGCTGGCCGCGCTGGTCAATAACCAGTCACTGCTGATCGCAGCTTTGGAGGAGCGATGCCTGCAGGTGTACGGGAATCACAGACGAGAGCCGCTGCCTCCGCCTCTCGTGCAGGTCGTGCCTGAGAACATCCCCGTGTACGTGCCTCGCTTCTCTAATGAGATCCAGAGGAGTCAAGGCTGGCCCGTTCCAGAGGACAGGAGTTCCAGAACGGCTCCAGCACCCACAGGAGGTTCCCCTCAGGGGAACATCAGTCTGGAGGGTAATGAAGTCATTACACAGCAAAACACACAGCATCTGTGTTTGCCAAACGACACTCTTGTCATTTCCATTAGTGTCACTAAACTGCATTGAAAATTAACACTCATATGCACACCAAACATATCACATTTAAAGAATAAGTCACATTTAAGCAATAGAATCATCCTGAAATACCAGAGGCTGCTGTATCAGGACTGCATTTCTAGGACCCTAGTTATTTTGTGTGACAGCACCACCAAGTCAATTCTACTCAATCAGTCCTGATTCTAACCTGAAACAAACAGGTGCAAAGACTAGACCCATTAGTATTATATTTTAAATAGTCTTTTCATGTTGTTTTTTGTTTGTTTTGTGTTTTTTTATGTAAGAGCAGCGCAGCCATTTGTTACTTTGATGTGCAAGGCCTTTGGTGTTTGTCACTTCCAGTTATTTTAGCTGTACAAAACTCTGTTAAGATGTTTGATATTCCACAAGTTTAGTTTACTGAGACATGCAAAATAATCAGACAATGAAAAGTAATTGCAAACGTATGTACCTCAAAGAGTAGAGCATTGTGCTTGCAATGTCAAGTTCATCAGTTCAATTCCCACGGAAAGCAAGAACTAATAAAATGTATACTTTGAATGCATTGGATAAAAACATCTGCCAAATGCATAAATGTAAATTAAGAGCATATCAGAAATGTGCAACATGTAATGTACAAAAGCCCAGCAAAACATTTAAACCATAGGCCTGTGCAGAATATTACTCAGTCAAGAAAACTGAGCTAGTTCTCTCTTGTTAGCTGCTAACCTTATACACATAAACAGGTATCTGGTAATCTATATCTGAAAGGCAGAAGAGCATAACTGAAGATATATGTCAGTATTGAAGAGGTTTGTTGATGCTCGTTGCTCATCAGCGGTGTGTGTTCACTCACTTGTGTGTGCTGGTGTCTCGAGGTCCCTTTCGGGACTGTCTTCAGGCGATGCAGGCTGGACACTCCACCAGCGGGACGTATCTTCTGAAGCCGGACGGGACGGAGACACCTGTACAGGCCTGGTGTGAGCACGACGTGGACAGAGGCGGCTGGACGCTTATCCAGAGGAGGAAGGATGGATCTGTCAACTTCTTCAGGAACTGGGACAGCTATAAGGTAGCGATGTCTGATTCACAATGAATCACTCTTTTGAACCAGTTCTTTTGAATGATTCAGTACCAGATGACTTTGTCATCAAAAACAGAGAGATAAACGACAATATTCCAATGAAAATGAGACAAAAACACATGGTGGAATAACAGTGCAATCTTTGGAGAATATTAAAAAGCAATAGAGAGCTCCAGTGGTGATGCATTTTTGTAAGCAAACCCATAAGTTTGCATCACTCTGGTTCCCTTGACAAAAACCCAAAAGGATTTTTCCTTTTGCTTCTGGATTATTGCAGATAATATGCCCTGTGAAAAGTTTATGAAAAAAAAGTTTATGATTGTTATATGTTTTGTTTGCTGTCCAGGTTCATTGAAATACATGCTTCTAACTAAGTTTCTGCAAAACTCAAAATACTTACCTATACGTACAAATCGCTGCAGTTTCCAGTTGAAATGAACACTCTGACAACTTTTATTCCTTTTCACACAAAGTATGATTTACAGGGCCGGACTTTTGATTAAGAAAGCCTAATTTTCTCTCAATTCCTTGTACAATATTACAGTATGTTATGACCTCACAATGATTTTAGCATGCTGCGAGATTTGAGAACAGGCACTTTTGAACATTAGCGTTGCATGTCCAGCTTCACATGTATAGGTAACGCAGTAGGTTTGCTTGGTAGTGTTGCACTTGTGAGATGAAGCACTCTGGTACGAATCCTGTGAAACTATGGTTCGACAAAACAGCTCAAACTCGAGTAGAGACACATTAAAATAGCACTGCTGCATCAGCAAATTCCTGTACTAACATAGCAAAAACATGGCCACGGTCAAATATTGAGTGTGTGTTTTAGCACCACTTGCGGGATATTTCACTTTAAAATGTATTTATTTAACTTTAAAACTGCCACGAAACATGCTATAAGACACATTATATCAATGCTGCAGAAACTGCCACAAGCACATATTTTCAATGAGCCTGGGTTGTTTGTTCATCGTTATAATATTCACAAATGAACACAACTTTTATGAATTTAAAAAAAATTTTTTTAAGCTTAAAGACAATTGGCAGAATTAAAAAGCTAAACAATAATGAATGAACTACACCACAGTCACATTACTTCAACATCACCAAAATTAAACAAATATTTCTGGAAGTTTGAGTAAGAACAGTCTGATTCGAAACACAACGACTAGTGAGTAGATGAGTTTATCTGTTTGGCATGATGGTGTTCAGTGTCCTGACAAAATCTGTAGTGCCATTTAGACACTTTTCAAGACAAGTAAAAGCTTAAAAAACACACACGCAGATAATCATGATGTATTTTATGTCATAGAATAAAACATGGAAATATTTTGATCTTGTGTTCAACACAGACCTCATTTCAGGCATTTAACCAAAAACCCATTAAACACCCACTGACTTCAGGACGATGGAACTGGAGGTGCTAAAATGCAACTGGTGTCCAGGTTTGGGCCTACAAAAACACCTCATCCCCTCAGCACTCTATACAGACAATTGAACTATTATATGAGTTAGACCGTGTCTCTATGAGCTGCAATTTGCACATTTTCTTCAGCAAACGGACCTTCGTGAGCCGCTGTCAGAGAATCAGACTGACGTTGCTGGTGATGACGATGGAGCTCCTAAACAGATGGATCTGGTTCTCAGGATTTGCGCCTCGCGTCCGTTTGTTTTGATTGCACTCGTGCCCGTGTGTCAGTGGTTCTTTCATTCTGAGCCCCCCCCCCCCCCCCCACACACACACACACACACACACACGCACACGCACACGCACACACACACACACACACACACACACACACACACGCTCATGCACACGCACACTCACATACACACACACACACACACGCTCATGCACACGCACACACACTCACACACACACACACCGCAAACACACACACACACACGCTCATGCACATGCACATGCACATGCACACACACACACACACACACACACGCTCATGCACACGCACACATACTCACTCACACACACACTCACACACACACACACACGCACACACATACACACACATACACACACACACACACACGCTCATGCACATGCACACACACTCACACACACAGAGGGCGAAGCCAAAGCGTTCGATGAGCTGCTGCAGGTGTGTTTGCGCTGTAACTAAACTCACTCATGCTTACTGCTGTAGTGAAATAATAACAGTTGGCTGCAGTATGTGCGGAAATCAGAAGTGATGTCTTTAACATCCCTCATCGGCCCAAAACCCCGTTGTTCAAAGAAGCCTGAGGTTACTTTGCATTTCCAGTATTTCAAAGGTAAAATGTAGTGCTAATGATAACAGCATCCAGTGACTGCAGTAAGTGATGTTTTATTAACAAGTTTCGGGAGGAGCGCGTGTAGATAATTAACACGGCCAGTTCATCATCAGTAATTACACCATCTATCCAATCAGCACAAGAGAGAACCTCTATAAATAATCAAAGCAGCCTTACCTCCATTATCTCCTGTCTTTAGCATCCCTCCACCACCCCGACTCCTCACCTTCAGCCCGTTCCTACCCCAGCACGGGGAGGAACACTCGGGGGGAGCATTCTGGATTAAGCCCGGACCCCTCTCCCCGGACAGGGGGAGTACCCTGGGCTCGAGAGTAATTACCGAGCTCGGAGCCCTCTCCCCGGACAGCACGCCAAATACGCATAACCTTTACTCGGTTCATTATAAGTAAGTGTGAACTCGTGAAATAGCTGTGTTCAGCTCTCTTTTTCTTGTCCTCCAGAAAGGCTTTGGTGAAGTGGATGGTGAACACTGGCTGGGTCTGGAAAACATCTATAACCTGGGCAAACAGGAAGACTACAAGTTGCTGGTGGAGCTGGAGGACTGGATGGGGAAGAAGGTTTACGCGGCCTACAGCAGCTTCCACCTGGAGCCCGAGAGCCAGTCGTACCGCCTGCGTCTGGGAACCTACCAGGGCAACGCTGGGGATTCACTGAGCAGCCATAACGGCAAGCAGTTCACCACGCTGGACCACGACAACGACGCCTTCTCAGGTGATCCTTCACCACACGTGAGATTGTTTATGGCGTGTCATTATAAACCCTGGGTCATTGTGGGTCATTCAAACTGAGTTACATATGGTACATCATTCAGAATGACAGGTTTACAAGGACAACAACAATACTATGCTAAATAAGTCTTGTTTTCCAGTGCAAATATCTGAAGAACAGTCAAGATATATATTTGGCACTATATTGCCAAAAGCATAGGGACACCCCCTTCTAATGAACAGGTTTGACTACTTTAGTAATTTCCATGAATTTCCAGTTTTGGAAGTGTCTAAAATTACTGTAGCCATAAGTACAAGTCACTGGTGTTTGCTGATGAGTTTTTGGCTGGAGGTCTGCATTTAAAGTCACAGCAGACCAGACCAGTTCTTCCACACTGACTCAATCAATCATTTCTTTTGAACCTTGTCTTGTACACAGAGGCATTGTCATGTTAGAATAGAAAAGGGTCCTGTCCAAACTGCTGCTATAAAATTAGAAGCACACAATTCCCAGGAATATCATTATATGCTTCAACATTCAGATTTGTACTCATGGAAATTACTCAAGTAGTCAAACCTGTTCATTAGAAGGGGGTGTTCCAATACTTTTGGCAATATAGTGCACGTTAACTGAGAGGCAGAATGACTAAGACACTGATTGTTGATTGTCTTTCAGGTAACTGTGCTCATTTCCACAAGGCTGGCTGGTGGTACAGCACCTGCGGTCAGGCCAATCTGAACGGCGTGTGGTACTCCGGCGGAGTCTATCGCAGCCGCTTTCAGGACGGCATATTCTGGGCCGATTATGGAGGGGGTTTTTACTCCATGAAGTCTGTGCGTATGATGATCAGACCCATCGACTGAAGCCGGACTGACTGACTTCAGCTTCTTCATGTGGGAAACACAGTTTGTATGAGTAATGTTTGGAGTTTGCTTGATTTACAATTGATGTGACAGAGAAACAAATGAAAGTGTATCATCACTGAAACTTTATTTCAGTCATCTCAGTGTCATGATTTGAGCACATTTTAGCAAACCATGTCCACAACAACATGTTTGATAGGGTTTTTTATGATTAGAAATTAATCATAAAAACATCCCTGATGACTACACAGCAACAAGTGGTACATCTAAGTTCTTACATAATTTTACCCATAAAAATACGTTTTGTTGGTAGAAATTATTAATTCAGTAATGTCATTTTTTTTCAATGCATCATGAGCTTTCCAGTGAGAACATAATGTAACAACATTTTGATTTAACATCGGAAGCTTCGTTTAAATGTTTTGCCACTTTCTATCATTCTGTCAATCTGATCAAACACAGAGACTCCTTCAAACATGTAATTAAAACGCATTTAGGTGAAATACAGCTGTTCATACACCACGGTTTCTCCCACCTCACGTTTATTTTGGTGGCTTTTTAGACGTTACAGTGGCAGAAGAACAGAGCACAGAAGCACAATGAGAAACATATTGCTGGCTCCAGACGGCGCTGCATGGGGAAAGTGTGTAAGAGCCACCGCTGGATGGAAACAGGCCAAATGTCTGTGGTTGTTGTGTGTTTTTCCTTCTCCTCCATCAGTCCAGCTACTGGCTAATGCACATGTTCTCTGTGCAGACGTTTAACTGACTTTTTGCTTCATCAATGCATGAAACTGTAGATTTATTGCTTTTGCAGTTAATTAGTTGGCTTCATTGCTGCTATGATCCTGACACAAAAGGCTTTAGATTCAAACTTGCCATTCTTTTTCATTCATTTTTTATTAACTGACTTTCAGAAATACAAATGAACTCTCTTGATAACTTGAGGGAAACCTGAAGCATTGAAATGAAGGACCAGACTTGCGTTATTGTCAGTTTGTGGTTTGTGGTTTGTGAAAAATGCTCCGCTAACAGGAAGGAGCAAGTATAACACGTGTTTGTCTTATGGAAGGCTCACAGGTTTAAAGTCCATCCATCTATCATTCTCCACATCTATCCCAGCGTCTCGGGGAAACACCCTGAACGGACGGTCCATCCATCAAACACAGTTTTAAAGACTTCTTCCTAAAAACACACAAAGAGTGGAAAAGTACAAATGCATTCAGTGCAGCCACACAATGAAACTTTTAACAGCTTCTTCTCAAACTGATGATCAAATAGACAAAGAAACAGCCAAGAGACCAATAACGCACCACCACTACAACTTTAATAGCTCTTTATGGAGTGTTTATGGCCATATAAATGAAGAAAAAAATCAGGCGAAAGAGTTTATAGATTCTGCTCTTTAATTTGCCTTTTTTCATCACAATGTTTTTTAAAGAATGACTAAAGGGAGCTCTGAGCACTTGTTATGTGGCACTGTGTGTGTGTTTTTGGCCATTCTGGGTGACTTCTAGGTGTTTCCCTCCGGTCTGGCATGAAAAGAGTCTCTTCTGGTCTGTATATGTGACTCTGTTTTCTGGTTCAACAGATTAAATGGTGCGTCTGGTCACAGTAGCAGAAGTAGGAGCACAACCGATGCACTTGGTAAAAGCATCATGTTAAATGCACACTTCACATACGTTTTCATTTATGCACAGCAGTAATGTGTTTTTTGTAGCACAGTCTTGATGGTATGTTCCTCCTGTCTGTATGCAGCACATGCTGTAAGTCACTCTCACAGCCATATAGAGCGTCCAGATGCATAAATGCAAACCTCAAATTAACATAAACGTGTTGGGTGCATTAGCACATCCCTGAAGCACACAGGGAGCCAGTGTGATCCAGCGTTTCCAAAAACTCCTCTGGTTTCTCGGCCTGAAGGAGAAGCCTTCTTTCAGCGCTGGCATAGCGTGAGCCGGGCCTGAAATCTGACTAGCGGTCGCATCGTTTGACCAGGTCTGGTGAAGCGTGACCCTCTGGGACTGCTGGCTCTCACGAGGTGCTTGTGGGTGAAGGTGACATCTTTGGCCCACATGCGGAGACCACACGGCTGTCCTGGATGTCTGAAGGGAGTCATTCTGTGAGCGTAGAGTGGAAAAGAACTCGAGCTGAGAGATGCTGCGAAAAACCTCACGTCAAAATTCCCACCGGTCTCTCTGGAACCTGCGGAAGCTGGAGAGTCCAACCATGTGTATGTGTATGAGGAGATGCTAATCAATTCAGCTCGCTCTTGAACTTCGGTCATAAAGAGTTTCATATCCGATGGCAGAAGAATAAGAAACACAGTCTGATGTCCTTCCATTCCTACACTCATCAGTAACCAGAGGAAGATCACATCACAGTAACAACTGCATCTGCAACCCATGTTGTTTCTGTAAAAGGGTTAGATTCATTAAAGTTAAAATGTAGAGTTATAATTTTTTATCATAAGCAATTAATTGGATACATTGTAAAAATGATGTGCTCGATCTGCTCTGCTCTACTCGATAACTCGATCTGTTAGTGAGTGTTAATCTTTGCTGTCCTACAAAAATAGACTTGACATAAAATATGTGAATTTTTCACACCAGATTAGGCTGACATTTACACACAGTAAGACAATGCAATGTCTGACTATTGGTTAATATAATTGTGCAGCATCAGCTGAAGAGGAAGGTCATTTCAGAGAAAGACCAAGTTATTGCATTTTGATTATGAAGACAAGCATTATTTTATGTAGAATTAGCTCACTGATGAATCATTCAAGTGTGTGGAACATGCAAGTATGTCACTTTGATGTTAATGTTGATTTAAATACAAATGTAATTTCCCCTGTGATCATTAATAACAGAATTGTCGTAACACTGGGTAGAAGCAGTGTTTCATTCCTGAATGAATCAGAGTTTCAGAACAAATTGGTTGAGTGAATAATTCAAAGACTCGCTTATAAAGACATACAGTAGGCCGCATCCAAATATGCAATATGCTGAATTCACAGTATTCATAAAACAGAAAAGGAGTCGTGAATGGCAGTGAAGTGACGCAAACTGACGCTGGCACGTCTCATGACAATGACAAGATTACGATTATTCATGACACATTTAGAACATACTTTTTTAAACTGTGGTGAATTAATTACTTATTCAAAAGAAGCACAGACTCAAAAGAGTTTGCGCTTTCAGATGCAGCCACACACTTGCTTTCTTCCTGAATGAATCAGTGTTTTTTGAACGAATTGGTGAAGTGAATAAGTGACCCTCTCACAGAGACAGCGGCTGTGTCTGAAATCACCCACATACCCTCATTTGTTCTTCCCTACATAATATTACACTAATACAGTCTACTTGAAAGTCCAATCAGTTTTCAGGACCAGAACAAAGATGTGTTTTATAGATGTGAAGCTTGCGGTTGATAAACTTTTAAGTATGTATATTATTCTTACACAAACGCATCAATTTGCTTCAGAAACCTTTATTAACCCCCTGGAGCCATGTGGAGCACTTTTTATGATGGATGCACACAGTTTATTGGACTTCTATTGGACTATTGAATCTCAACAGCCATTCACTGCCATTATAAAGCTAGGAAGAGCCAGGCCATTTTTTTATATAACCTCTATTGTATTCATCTGAAAGAATACATCCTTTTATGCTTTCATAGGATAGTGAGAATGATAGCAGGATGATCCCTTCAGTTATCATTCATTTACAAAGATGATCTGATGTTAGTGCAGTGGAAGCATATGTGAAAGAAATGCCTTTCTCCCATTTTGCAAGTAGTAATTATGGATAGACCTAGGCCTGTAATCAATATAATCTCTCAAAAACACTGTTAACAGATTACAATCTATGCCACATGCGGCCATATTTTCTTTATTTTTCTTTGTATGTTTTGCTATTGTTATTAATTTTTAAAAGTGTTTTTCAAACAGATGCAAATGTTCTGCTGCCCTCTTGTGTTTGAATCAGACATTCAGCTTTTTTCATTCAGCAGACATTCAGTGACAGGACAGTCAGTGTGGGGAACATGATCTAGTCCATCATGAAAACACTGGCGAAAGCAAAGACAAAGTACAGACACTACTGTGATCAGACGTCACACATGGCTCATTTGGATGAATGTCAGAAAATTCACTGGTGTGAGCAGATTGGGATTTAGTTCTGATTAAATCAGAGTCTAGTCAGTGTAATGGACAGGTAAGAGTCCCAGTGACATTATTATGAGCCGTCAGAGGAGTGTGATCTAACAAATTAAACACACCTATAGACAAACATTCATAACTAGACATGCACTTTCTGTCTGTTTGTGCTGATGCTGTGGTTTCTGGCACATTTAATAGTTTGCTGAGATTATGAGCAGTCCTGAGTCACGTCTGTTTCTTCAGAAACACAGCTCAGTGCCTTCAGTCTTGAGTTACGAGCACATCCATGAAGAGATGCTGGAGAACTCTGATCTTCAGTTCTGATGGATAATGTGTGAGGAATGTGGTGCAGGTCTGTGCAGCTTCAACCCGGAGCGTGTCCAAACAAACACACACACGACAGAACAAACAGCTCCAGAGTCGAACACAGACTGCTGTTTTTATCAACCAAACATCTGTTGATAGTGAGTGAAAGCATTAAGCTGATGTCCTAGTTTTGGCTATTCAGATCATTTCTTCTGTCTTGGTTTGATGTTCAGAGTCATTTGTAGTTTGTAACTCTGTATGAGGATTACGATCAGCCCAACACTGTCACACTAGCTGTGTTTCCATCCACATATGTTTATGTACATTTTGGGATATGCTTAAAAGAATGCTGTAAACACCTAGATGAACATCACATTTTGAAATGTGCATAAAAAATAACTCATGCACTCAACTGAAGTGTATGATTTTTTTTATTAAAAAAAATAATACAGCATTAGATAGTGAGTGAAAGCATTAAGCTGATGTCCTAGTTTTGGCTATTCAGATCATTTCTTCTGTCTTGGTTTGATGTTCAGAGTCATTTGTAGTTTGTAACTCTGTATGAGGATTACGATCAGCCCAACACTGTCACACTAGCTGTGTTTCCATCCACATATGTTTATGTACATTTTGGGATATGCTTAAAAGAATGCTGTAAACACCTAGATGAACATCACATTTTGAAATGTGCATAAAAAATAACTCATGCACTCAACTGAAGTGTATGATTTTTTTTATTAAAAAAATACAGCATTATTGTTGTATTCAACAAGAAGAAACATATGCATAAACTACAACAGAAAAGTTCACCAGATAAATTCTGATGCTTAACGAAAGACTCACGTGACTTTGTCTCAACAGATGATATGATTGGATTACTAGACTAACCAGCAAATAAATCTCAAATGCTGTAATTAATTAATAATTCTGACATGCCTGAGCTAGAGTCTGTCATTGAAATGATTTGGGGTAATTACACATGATTGTGTTCAAACATCAGGCATCCAAACACAAGAAAACACGACAGCGGTTAAAACAACTGTAAACACCTAGATGAACATCACATTTTGAAATGTGCATAAAAAATAACTCATGCACTCAACTGAAGTGTATGATTTTTTTTATTAAAAAAATACAGCATTATTGTTGTATTCAACAAGAAGAAACATATGCATAAACTACAACAGAAAAGTTCACCAGATAAATTCTGATGCTTAACGAAAGACTCACGTGACTTTGTCTCAACAGATGATATGATTGGATTACTAGACTAACCAGCAAATAAATCTCAAATGCTGTAATTAATTAATAATTCTGACATGCCTGAGCTAGAGTCTGTCATTGAAATGATTTGGGGTAATTACACATGATTGTGTTCAAACATCAGGCATCCAAACACAAGAAAACATGACAGCGGTTAAAACAATAAAACAATTCATAAATCAAGGAAGCCAAAGCTGCTTGGCACATCACTAGCAGACAGGGATGCTGTAGTGTTCATGAGCTGTTTGTGACTGCATTCACACGCGGTCGGTTCCCGGTCGTCCTGCGGCGCGAGGAGGTGGGTAGGATTTCCCGGCGGGTTTACACGCACAGTTACAGCAGAGCATGATCCCACCGATGAGAGTCAGAGCCGATGCACCCCAGCCCACGTACAGAGCCTTCCCGAACTCATATCTGTGCACACGACCAGCATCAGCTCACAACATCCACCTCACCACAGCATTCAACCTCACAACATGAGAGGAGCTTCACTCACCAATCTTCAAGACATTACTACATCAATAACAGTTTTCACAATTTTTGAATGGATACACTCTAAAAAATGCTGGGTTGTTTCAACCCAATGTTGGGTCAAATATGGACTAACCCAACTGTTGGGTTAAAAAGCTAATTTAAAAATGTAACCAAAATTGAACCCAACAGTTGGGTTAGTCCATATTTGACCCAACATTGGGTTGAAACAACCCAGCATTTTTTAGAGTGTACCATCAATAAATCAGTATTGCTTAATAATACTTCAGTAAATTCATATTTACATATGTATTATTGAACAATTAAGAATCCAGATGTTAGATGTATAGATTTATAAAGCCTCACAGGTTACAGCACACATGATACATTTACTACATTCTGTGTTTTACTAGAGTAAACTCCTGACACTCACCTTGCATTTGTAGGAGTAAATGGATCAAAGAACGTCTTCCTTATGTTTTCTCCATACCAGCTGGTGGCAACAAGAGCGCAAACCCTTGTAGAAATAAGAAGAGATCTGACATGAACATGCTGCACGGGAACAGATTTTAATAGTTTAATTACTTTGTTTACCAGACTTCATTAAAGTGATAATTCGCCCAAAAAAATGACAATTCTGTCATCACTTACTCAAGTTCTAAACTTCTGTCGAATACAACACTAGATCTTTTGAGGAGTGTTGGTAATCAAACAATTGCTGTCCTGACATTTAAAATAGTTTGTGTTATGTTGAAGTTTATATTGTGCTGAAGGCCGGAGTGTGTGGTTGGGCTGTGAGCAGATACGTGAATTTGGGTTTTAATGTCAGTGCAGTGATACGTAACTTCTTACTTGTTCATTGCAAACACCTGCTATTTTAAACAAATAATAACAAATAAGACTTAATATTACCCACTTTTTATAAGTAATTCTAAGTAAATAATTAGTTGTGTAATGCATTGAAAAATGTTAGGTAGACTTGCATAATTTCTTTTAATGTGTCATATCCGTTTTATCTTTACTCAACACATCTGATGAAATCCACCCACACAAACCGAGTGCTAATGGTTGCCTCAGAGTTACTGAGTAGATTCTACAGAGAGGGAATAGCAACATATCTGCGATGATGAAGAGAACACCTCCAGCCACAGCCACTTTGTTCTTCTGTTCTTTTTCATCAGACAGGCAGGTGGTGCACTTCATGCCGACGGCAGCGACCAGCAGACCGACGCCGCACAGAAAGATGGAGGTGATCATGAAACCGCGAGCCGCCTGAACCTCTCCTGAGACAGACACACATAACATAACATAACATAACATAAGCAACATAACATAACCGCATAACATAACATAACATGTAGTTGTGGCCTGGTGTGTGTGTGTGTGTGTACTTGGATGGGATAAATGCGGAGCACAAATTCCGAGTACCA